>NW_027492784.1:0-176640 GCF_021521415.1 Bidens hawaiensis
CTTCAACAGTTTTTATACTTGGATGTTTTTATGTAAATTTTAACAATGTAATGTATTTGTATTAAACATTTCATGCGCAATGAAAATCTTACTTTGTTTGCAATGGCCCGTGCTTAAGTATCAATCCCCACTCGCGCGCGCCCGGCTGTTTCCGCCGTTCAGGGCCGGGTGTGACAGATTGGTATCAGAGCCAGGTTATAGCGAACTAGGAAAAGAAGTTTTAACCTAGACTATAACCGTTGGGGAATCGCATGAAATATTTTTCAAAGAAAATATTTTCAAAAGAAACTATACACACACTTAGGAACACGGGTCACACAGTGTCTAGTGAATAATGATAAGAACATTATGTGCTCAGAGTACATGCGCTAAGTTTGATATATTTTCACTCTTTTAAAGCGAGAATGCCTCCAGCTAAAGCCAAGGGAATTACCATGACACCCGAGGAACTCGCGGAAATAATCGCGCAAGCGATCGCAACACATGAGGCCAGCAAGGCCGAATAAAGTCAGGGTCGTCAGAACGAGACCCCAGAACCCGAATCAGGGGCCTTGGACAAAGGGTGCTCCTATAAGACATTTATGGCCTGTAGGCCTTGGCCATTCAAGGGTACCGAAGGGGCCATTGGGCTCTACAACTGGATTGACAAGATGGAGACAGTTCTCTCCATTAGCGGATGTAGTGAGAACCAGAAGGTCCTTTACGCGACCTGCATGTTCCAAGAGGCAGCTTCATCTTGGTGGAAGCTTCAAGTAAAGACCTTGGGGCGAGAAGTTGCTCTTCACAAGACCTGGGAGGAGCTGAAGGAAATGATGATAAGAAAGTTCTGCTCTCGCGCAGAAATTCAGAGTCTACAACAAGAATTCTGGAACCACACCATGGTAGGAACGGATATCGACGCCTACAACAACCGGTTCAACGAGCTTTGCCAGTTGGTGCCAGACATGGCAAACACGGAGGAAAAGAAGATCGAGAGGTATATCTTTGGGTTACCTCCTGTCGTTAGGGTTCCGCTCAACGCCGCAGCGCCTCCAACCTTTGATGAGGCGGTAGCGCGGGCCATCACCCTTACAAGGGATACGGTCCGTGCGGGTATGTTGACTACGCGCGGAAACGAGCAGCGAACCTCTGACTACAAGAGGAAATGGAACTCTCACCACCGAGGGTCTGACCCCAAGCAGCCACCGTTCAAGAAGCAGGAGAGCGCAAGGGTTTACGCGATCCAAGCCGCGGAGCCATCAAGGAAAGGATACAGCGGGCCTCGCCCATGGTGCAGTAAATGCAAGTATCACCACGAGGGTGAATGCGCAAGAATCGAATGCGCCAAATGTGGCAGACCAGGACACAAGGCGATGAATTGCCGTATCAGAGAAGCTGGAGCGAGCGACAACTGCTACGCATGCGGGAAGCCAGGGCATTTTAGTCGGGATTGCCCGCAAAAGGGAAACCAAGCTCGCGGGAGAGCTTTTGTGATCGGCGCGGGCGAAGCTAAAGAAGAGCCGAATGTGGTAACCGGTACGTTTTTGCTTAACGGCCATTTTGCATCTGTCTTATTTGATACTGGCGCTGACCTAAGTTTTATATCCGCCGAGTTTAAAGACTCCCTAGGCCTAGCAACCAGTAGGCTAGACACACCTTATACTATAGAACTAGCCAATGGTAGGCAGTTATGCGCGAACGAAAGAACTGAACAATGTGTAATAGTCATGGGAGGTCACGGGTTCAATATTAACTTGTTGCCAATAGACTTGGGAAGTTTTGACATTGTAATAGGTATGGATTGGTTAGTCGAGAACCACGCGGAAGTTATTTGCCATGAGAAGCAGGTTCGGGTCCCACTGTTGAACGGAGAAACCTTGGTGATTCAAGGGGAAAGAAAGGGAGTTGCGACGAAACTGATTTCGTGCCTAAAGGCGCGCAAGTGCCTAAGGAAAGGGTGCTACGCCTTCCTGGCGCATGTAGTAGAGAAGAAAGGAGATGAGCGAAGAATTGAAGACTTACCAGTAGTGCGCGAATTTCCAGAAGTTTTTCCTGAAGATTTGCCCGGATTACCGCCGCCGCGACAAGTCGAATTTCGTATTGATTTAGTCCCAGGAGCTGCGCCTGTAGCTCGAGCGCCTTATCGATTAGTTCCATCTGAGATGCAAGAGCTATCCAATCAGTTACAGGAACCATTGGATAAGGGTTTCATACGCCCAAGCTTTTCACCTTGGGGAGCTCCAGTACTGTTTGTTAAGAAGAAGGATGGTTCGTTCAGAATGTGTATTGACTACAGGGAGCTGAATAAGCTGACAGTCAAGAATCGGTACCCCTTACCGAGGATTGACGACTTATTTGACCAGTTGCAGGGATCCAGTTATTATTCGAAGATAGATCTACGGTCCGGATATCACCAACTTAGGGTCCATGAGGAAGATGTGCCGAAAACAGCCTTCCGAACTAGATACGGCCATTATGAGTTCTTAGTGATGCCTTTCGGGCTAACTAATGCGCCGGCTGTATTCATGGATCTGATGAACCGCGTGTGCAAACCATACTTGGACAAGTTTGTGATTGTGTTTATAGATGATATTCTGATTTACTCTCGAACCAAGGCCGAGCATGAACAACACCTGAGATTGATTTTAGAATTGTTGAGGAAAGAAAAGTTGTATGCGAAGTTTTCCAAGTGTGAGTTTTGGCTTAGAGAAGTTCACTTTCTCGGTCACGTTGTAAACGAGAAAGGAATACACGTTGATCCTTCCAAGGTCAAGGCCATCGAAAACTGGGAAGCGCCAAAAACCCCAACTGAGGTGAGGCAATTCCTAGGACTAGCTGGCTACTATCGACGCTTCATTGAGAACTTCTCCAAGATAGCTCTACCTCTGACCGCGCTAACTCAGAAAGACAAGAAGTTTGTTTGGGGGGAAAATCAGGAAGCAGCGTTTCAAACGTTGAAACAGAAGTTATGTAGTGCGCCAATTTTGTCTCTGCCCGAGGGGACGGATGACATCGTCATTTACTGCGACGCTTCACATCAGGGACTCGGATGTGTCCTTATGCAGCGAGACAAAGTCATAGCGTATGCCTCGCGCCAACTCAAGACCAACGAAAAGAACTACACAACGCATGATCTGGAACTTGGAGCGGTTGTCTTCGCGCTAAAGATTTGGCGCCATTACCTCTATGGTACAAAGTGTATAATCTATACGGATCACAAGAGCCTTCAACATATATTTGATCAAAAGGATTTAAACATGAGGCAACGAAGATGGGTGGAGTTGTTGAATGATTATTATTGTGAAATAAAGTACCACCCTGGAAAGGCGAATGTGGTAGCAGACGCGCTAAGTAGGAAGGAGCGAATAAAAACGCTACGAGTCAAGGCTCTAAGGTTGACCATTCGCGCAGATCTCTCTACCCGCATCCGAGACGCTCAGCAAGAAGCCTTGAAACCAGAGTTTGTTAAAAACGAATCCCTTGGGGGTATGATTAAGAGTTTGGAACTTAAAGAGAACGACACTCGATATTTTGCTAACCGCATATGGGTCCCTCTCAAGGGAGGATTGCGCGAGCAAGTATTAAACGAAGCTCACAAGACGCGGTATTCCGTACATCCTGGCGCAGACAAGATGTACCAAGATGTTAAAGCGCTGTATTGGTGGCCCAATCTGAAGGGCGCTGTCGCGACGTATGTCAGTAAGTGCCTGACGTGTTCGAAGGTGAAGGCTGAATACCAGAAGCCGTCGGGGTTACTTCAGCAGCCGGAAATTCCCATGTGGAAGTGGGAACAAATCTCTATGGACTTCATCACCAAACTGCCAAGGACACCTGGGGGTTACGACACAATCTGGGTTATTGTAGATCGGCTAACTAAGTCAGCGCACTTCCTGCCGATCAAGGAAACCGATAAGATGGAAAAGTTAGCCCGATTGTATATTCGAGAAGTAGTTTCAAAGCATGGAGTCCCGGTGTCCATCATTTCTGATAGAGATAGTCGGTTCACATCAAGGTTTTGGAGATCGTTACAAGGGGCTTTAGGCACTCGTCTTGACATGAGTACGGCATATCATCCCCAAACGGATGGACAAAGCGAGAGAACAATCCAGACATTGGAAGATATGATGCGCGCGTGCGCAATAGATTTCGGAGGTAGCTGGGATACTCATCTCCCATTGGTTGAATTTTCTTACAACAACAGTTATCACACAAGCATCAAGGCTGCGCCGTTTGAAGCTTTGTATGGGCGCAAGTGTAGATCCCCACTGTGCTGGGCTGAAGTGGGTGACAAGCAAATGACTGGTCCAGAATTGATCCAAGAAACAACAGACAAGATTTTTCAGATACGGGATCGCCTTAAGACAGCGCGCGACAGACAGAAGAGCTACGCAGATGTGCGAAGGAAACCATTGGAGTTTCAAGTAGGGGATAGAGTACTTTTGAAATTCTCTCCATGGAAAGGAGTCCCCCGTTTCGGCAAGCGAGGAAAGTTGAATCCGCGCTATATTGGACCATTTGAGATCCTGGAAAGAATCGGTCCGGTTGCTTATAAACTCCGTTTAACCGCCGAACTCAGTGGAGTTCATGATACGTTCCATGTATCCAACCTCAAAAAGTGCTTATCTGACGAAACGTTGATTTTGCCGTTGGACGAGATTCACATCGACAAACAACTGCACTTCGTAGAAGAACCTATAGCAGTAACCGATTGGAAAGAACAAAAGTTACGCAGAAGCAGAATCAAGTTAGTAAAGGTTCAATGGAACTCAAGGCGTGGGCCTGAATTCACTTGGGAAAGAGAAGATCAAATGCGCCAGAAATACCCATACCTCTTTCAGAGCATGGCTTCTGCCAGCGACGTCTCCTAAATTTCGGGACGAAATTCTCTTAACAGGGGGAGAATGTGACACCCGGTAATTTCCCAATCCTATAAACTAAGTAATCAACCTAATAATTAGGTGATTGTGAATATTAAGCGCGCTATGTTAGAATCAGCGCGGGCATTTGTTATAAGCGCCGTGCGCGAGCGCGCCATGTTAGTCAGCGCGGGCATGTTATGTGCGCCCTGCGCGAGCGCACTATGTTAGAATCGGCGCAGGTATTTGTTATGTGCACCCTGCGCGAGCGCACCATGTTAAGAACCTGCGTGGGCATATGTTATATGCGCCATGCGCGAGTGTATTGGTTTTATGTTTCCATAGCTTAATGTTGTCTATTGGGTTGACCGTCTCGCATGATGCTAAGGCGGGTGCATCCCAAATCGTTTATGCGCGTGCGGAAGGGGAACTAATCTCCCCGCATGGCGGGAACATTGAGAGTTAGTTTGTCTGAAGCTCCAAGATGGAATTGACTTCAACATAACTGATCACTATGTTGAAATACCAAGACCACCTGGAGAATCTACAAATGAAACTCAATGTCCCTAACTGCGAGAAGGTTACGCACCTACCCGCAGCAAAGAAATGTCCTTCACGCAGAAAGCTATGCGCACAAAGTTATACGCGCAGAACGCTTAGCCTAATCCCCAGATATAAGGGAATTATTCCCGCCCAAAAGGAAACAGTAGCGTGTTTCAGAGATTTTCCACTTTTTACTGTACACTGACAAAAGTACCTGAAAAAGCATACTGTAACATGAAAAGTCAACTGTCAGCCACCCTACTCCCACCAACCACAGACCTGCATGTCCTGTCCAAATCAAATCAAAATCTTTTATCCACTACTCCACTTTTAAATAAATAATAATAATTTCCATACTTTATCATCATTACACCTAGATATGAAAAGATTACAATCCCCTAAAGTAAGGGATTGTGTTCCCTAAATCTTGCCTATAAATATGTAACCCAAATTATCACCCAAACACACTTCAAACTTCTCTCTTAAGAACTGCAAACTTGCACTAATCATCTCCCAAGCATCCATTGTTTTCATTTTCAATCCTGCTACTAGGTAAGCCGAGAATATAACCTTGAGATCTACTTTCCAACCCTTATATTCTCCTATTTCTTGATCTTAATATATATACTTCTTGTTATTTAATCGTATTCTAGACCTTCAATTCCGAGGCCAACACCAAGAAAACCAGAATCTCGAATAATCCTTTAACAAGAACCACAGGTGAGTCTCACAGCCCCTATTTTCACTGTTTTCACTATTTTTAAACTGTTTTCGGGGCGAGGGACACGTACTTAAATTACGATTTATCATGGTATACTTACAAGTTATGCAAACGATTGTGTTTAAACTATGTTTCATGACGAGCAATGCAAACGGTTATTTATGGTTTACGATGTATGTGCGCCAGAATTCGAGTAAGTGATCACTTTACCATTGGAACTCGAAGGGTAGGGACTGCTGGTTTGATCCACCCACTCGTAGGGGTCGCACCTCTTTGCATGGACGAGTGCCTAGTATGGTCATGGGGCAGTACTATGGGTTTGAGCCCGCTCGTAGGGGTCGCGCCTCTTTGCATGGACGAGCGCCTTGTTTTCCGGCACAACGTCCGCGCGTAACCCGCGGGACGGTATTATTGATTAGCTCGTAGGGGCAACGCCTCTTTGCATAGACGAGCACGGTTTTTCAGAAATGTCCACGCGTAACCCGCGGGACGGTATTACATTATTTTAGCTCGTAGTGGCAGCGCCACTTTGCATGGACGAGTACGTTTTCCAGAAACGTTCGCGCGTAACCCGCGGAACGGTTCTACCAGTAATATGTTCAGATCTATGTTTTCATACGGTTTATCAAGCATATATTTAGACATGAAATCAGAAATGTGTTTCAATATGATTTTTGCCAAGACTATGACGCGATACGATTTATCAAGTTACTAAAACTTGTGAACTCACTCAGTTTATACAGATTCAAATGTTTTACGTGTCTTTCAGGAGATAACTAGGTAGCGCATGGAGTCACACTTAGAGCACCTCACGCTGAACATCTAAAACTAGCTTTTTGGAAGATTTTAGTTCTATCCCTTCGATGCGCGTGGTTGTTCCCGCCGCGCAAGGGGATATGGCGTGGAAATCTTCAACAGTTTTTATACTTGGATATTTTTATGTAAATTTTAACAATGTAATGTATTTGTATTAAACATTTCATGCGCAATGAAAATCTTACTTTGTTTGCAATGGCCCGTGCTTAAGTATCAATCCCCACTCGCGCGCGCCCGGCTGTTTCCGCCGTTCAGGGCCGGGTGTGACAGATTGTAGGAGGCCCCCTCCTATGGTGAGACTAACGGTTGTGTTTTCTTTTATTCTTAGAAAGTTAGGAAGCTTCGATAGGATCATACTGTTGAACCACCATACTTTCTTTGTGTGCTATATCCGTTGTAGCAACAAGTGGCGCCCACCGTGGGGCTAGCGCTACTTAGAACAACAATTCCGGTAGTCTTAACTCCATTGTTATCAAGTATTAGCTTTCTATGGCTGAAAAGAATGATCCTAATCAAGGTGTTCATACGAACGAAGATCGACTGGAGAACTACTCCTCGCCGGAGGAAATGTTGGCCGTAGTTCATCGGAAATGAGCATGCCTTTGATCATGTCATCACGATCTTCTGAGTTCCAAACACCACCCTCGTTCGGAAGTACAGAATTCTCCCCAAGGAGTGATTTTCTCCTTCCATGGAAACAATAGATATGATGCTGGGGGTGTTAAAAGGAACTTCCTTCAGCTCAAGGAGCTGATGAACAATTATGCTCAAAAAGAGCGAGCTAAGGAGATAAGGATAAGGTTAGATTATGACGAAGAACCTGAGGTCACACTTTCCCTACACCTCGTCCACTGAACACGAGCATACCTTCTACATCAAGAAGAAACGCTCAAGGACTTAGTAGTTCGCAGATAGGAGAATATGAAACTACAAGCTCTCCTTGGGAAATCTTAAGCCTCACAGCTTCACCCATAACCTCTAACGGAGCAGGAGAATTCACCATATAGTAGCTTTTTCAGAGCTCTCCGCCTATGGTACCTCCTCCAGCAAGCACCTCCCTGGTAGAAGCTTTAATGTCATTACCTCTGGCAAGAAGCATGATAACATCACATATGGTAGAAGCTCCATGCTCCATGCCTCAAGCTTACCTACAACCAGGCTTCATGTTGTCTGGTATAACAAACCCTCATATGGCCACCTTGATGATGTCCCAATATGGCCAACCATGGCCTGAAAGCTCACAATGGCAAGCTTCTCAAGGCTTCCCGGCTATAACTATAATGTGGTAACCCAAGCTCCAAACATCATCACCACCAATATGGGCGACTTGACACACTTGGGACCTTACCAAGCTTATAAGCCGTTAACCTTGTCATGCTTCTCGAAAAAAATAGCAAACTTTGTGTTCCAAAAGAAAATCAAGATGCCGACTAATGTTAATACCTATGATGGAACGGAAGATCCCGAAGATCACCTTCAGATCTTCACAAGAGAAGGTACTGTGGAAAGACGGAACAACGCGGAGTGTTGTCAGATGCTTATGCAAACATTGATGGGACCTGCCAGACTTTGGTTTAACAACCTTCTGCCAAGAAGCATAACTTCCTTTGATGATCTCTATCAAAGCTTCCTGGTCAACTTTACTCAACAAAGAAGGTGCACCAAAGATGAGGTTGTCCTACACCAAATTAGACAAAAAGAACACGAAGATCTCATAATCTTCACGGATAGATACAAGAAAGAATGTTTGAATTATAATGGTTCTTCCGAAAAGATACGCGTATCTGCTACATGAAGGCCAAGAAGATGGTAAGAAGGTTCCACGAGAACATTCCCCAAACCATGAAAGAAGCTTTCTAAAGAACAGAAGCCTACCTTCGGGAAGAAGAGCCTTGGATAATAAAGAAGCAAGGAAACACGACCAGAGAAACTACAGAGGCTATCCCTCAGAGGGGAAGAAGCCTCGTTTCCAGTCCTTCATTAAGAAGCACCCTCAGAAGTACCAGGAGCATAGAAGGTCAGATGACAGAAGCCATCCTTCTCGAAACCAAAAACCACAAGGGAATGACAAGCAAGGTGATAATAAATTGTTTATGCCAACAAAGGCTTACAGAACCGACATACAAAAAAGCTTCACAAACAAAGCTTAACAAACACAAAGCTACTCATCACCAGGAGAATCTTCACCATCGCCACCAGAAGTCTTCGGTGCATCATCAACGTCATAATGAGCAGCTTCATTGCTCAACTCCTCGCAATGGGGTAGGGGTCCGCTCATAGTCATCAACCTGGGAAGGAGTAACCTCAACTTCCTCTTCATCTTTATCAGCTGCTTGGTCAGTTGGATCTTCGAACTCAATATGAGCTTCATCATCCTCATGGGCCTCATCAGAACCATACTTCCTTGTAATCTTACTAACCATGGTTTGAATTACTTCTTGTGCTAGCTCATTCTTGAGACCGTCTGGCTCAATAGCTTGAAAAGATGAGAAGGGAAGGTTATGGCAGCGAGCAATGACTTCAAGGTAAGGGAATGCATTCATCTCCATAGCTCTCACAGCAGCTGCAAAATCAGTAGCGGCATGGAGTCAATAGCTTGACAGTCCCTCAATGGGACGACCAACTTGGTATGCCTCAAAACCAATAGACAAGCCATGATGACAGCCGTGAGCAATGACCCTTGTACAAATTTCACCAAGGGCAAAGTTAAACTCACCACTATGCAAGAGGTAGGAAAAAACATGAGGAATACCATGCTCAAACATAAAACGTCTTTCAGAGAAAAGATCATTAACCTAGGCTTAGAGGTCAGCAATAGTAACGAAAGAAGCAAGCTTCTCATTAACCATCTTCTGCTTCTCAACTTCTAGCTTATGCTTCTCAGATTCTAGCTTCTCTAAGTTTTTTTGTGTTGGAGTAACACGACGTTTGCCTCGGACAGTTAGCTCCTGTTGGTGTAGATAGCGTTCTACACTTTGAAATTGTTTGTCATTCGTTGGGTTATGAACCTTCTCTGCCTTTGTACCGGAGATTTTTTCAGTTAGCAAAGAATGGGAATTGGTTTACTGTGGAGAAGACTCGGTGTGAGGCTGGTTTGATCTCCAGTATTATTGGTCTCACGTCTCCTTGGAAGGATAGGATCTTTTTTGTGTCCGATGCTATCTTGCCTTTCTATCCAGTTTGGAGGAAGCATGACCTTACCTTGAACACACCTGAGCCGAAGGATGAGGAGCTTGACACCGCCTCCTTAAGAGCCTTCGGTCTGTGAGATGTAAGCTTCGTACCTTTCCCGAGGAGTTTTTGGTATATTTGGGTCTGAGCACCAAGTGGTCCAATTCTCACACCGAACCCAAGATTTTTTTTGATGATAAAGGTATGTTCCTTATTGGTTTTTAATGCTTCTTTTGTCATTCAAGTCTAACTTTCACCTTCCCTGTTTGCAAAGATCAGTGGCATGGAGTTTCTCTCTCTTGAGGATTTTATTGTTGCTACCTTTGTCGTTGTGGATGTTATCCCAGGTCATCTTAACGTTTTCGAGAATACCAAAGATTTCCGTCAATCTTGTGATCGTAGCTCTACCTCCACATCTTCTGGCCTTCCTCCTAAAGGGACGGTTAGGAAGGCTGCTTCTACTCCTGCTCGGAGTAGCAAGAGGTTCAAAGAGACACCTGCTCCTAGATCCAATGCTTCTGATCCAATTGAACTGGATGATAATTTTGTTCTTGTGGCTTCTATCACTGGCTTTCCTCAGCTAGTGCGGAGAAACTGTCTATGAGCCCATCCCCTTCACCATTGAAGGTACCTTTTGTTTCTAAGAAGATTCCTCAGGCTGCTGCCAAGAAGACTAACTCTATTGCTGCTGAGATGAAGGAGGGAAGCCCAAGGAGCATACTCGCAAGAAGGTGGAAGGTAATAAGGAAACCGTTGAGCCTGCTACTACTGAGGCTGTTATGACCGAGAATGATAAAGGAAAAGGTGTCGCTAGACCTTTGGAAGGTATTCCTAACCCTGAATTAACTATTATCTTTGTTCCTTCTTGGGGTGCTCATGATTGTCATACTTTGAAGAAGATGCCCATTTGTCGGGATCTCCTGCTTCACTGTATTCCTCCAGCTAAGAAGGTGATTGGTGAGGGTTTAAGTGATAGTGAGCTCATGGGCCGGATTTTTCAGTACTTAGCTTATTTGTTAGCCATTGTTCCCATGGGTATGGGTATGGGCTGGGGGTGTTATGCGCCTGTTGAAATTAAGAAGTTTGAGGAGGAAAATGTGAAGTTGAAGGGTGCCTTGGTTGAGGCGAATGACAAGGTTGTGACCTTAACTGCTCATGAGTAAAGCTTAGTTCATGATCATGCTGTTGCCAAGGCTTCTGCTGAAGACGATCATAGTAAGGTGGAATCTTAAGCCAAGGACCTTTATGAACAGCGTCATAAGGTTAGTCAAGAGAGGATTTTACTTGTTAACTATTACGATGAACTCTCTTGCCAACAAATTGTTTACTATAAAAGTCTTATAAATAGAGTTCATCGTCGAAAGTATAAAACTTAAATAAATGTCAAGAATATGAAAGACAAACCAAATAATGCTCCAAACCAAATATTAAACTCTAAAAATCTTCTTTGCCTTTAGTCCCTTCTTCCTCGTTGTCCCCCAAAAAGAATAATATTCTCTTAGTCGAATGGTGCAACTTCGAATTAATGCTCTGTTTCGGATGTTCAAAGAATCCAACAGGGGCCTCCTCACCAATATATATATTGAAAATAACCTTTTGTTGTGGCACCCCTTTCATAGGCGACATCCCTGTTTTTATAATAAACTTTTAGGTTTTTGTTTTCCATGCGATAAGATTGATGAACGATCCCGTTGTCGGTTAAAAGATATATAACATAAACAAAAAACGACCCACCCAAGGTGAGCTCTCCTTGGGTGGATGATTTACACCTTACAAAACACACACATAAATAGAAAACAAAGTCCCTATTTATAGCTAAACAGTACAAATAAACTAGAAGATCTCCCCATTGAAGATATACTCGTGCACCGAAGCTCTCGTCTCTTGTCTGGTTTTCTCATCTGCTATAATTATCAACTTGACCATAATATATATAACGTGTTTCATATTATGTAGTGATTGTCAAGCGTCATTTAAAACCCTAGTTTAAATGTAATGAGATGTGCATTATAGATCAAGTGATCTTAAGTTTGAATTGACGGAGTTTGGATTAACAGAATTAACTTGAAATTGACGAGTGTCACATCATTCCCATGTTGAAAGAATTTTCGTCTCGAAAATTTGAGTTAAGTCGCGATAGGTGTCTGAAAAAGCAAGAAAAAAATTTTCAGCTTGTCATATCATCCCCTAGTAGAAAGAAATTTCGTCCCGAAATTTAATTCATACCTCTGGTGATTTCCGATGGTTTGACGGCTTTCGCGGTTTTCGGTGTTTGGTCAACCCTTCAAAAAGGTGAGGATATTTTTTCATCATTTGATCCTCGCGTTCCCACGTGAACTCCGGTCCACGTTATGAGTTTCAACGAACCTTAACGATTGGAATTTTGCTGTGCTTGAGTGTTTTGGTTTCCCAGTCCGAAACTTCGACTGGTTCTTCGATGAAGCGTAGCTGTTCATCAACTTGCAACTCGTCCAAAGAGACTGCTTGCGTTTCATCGGAAAAGCATTTCTTCAAATTGGATACATGAAATACATTGTGTACACTACTGAGTTCCGTTGGTAGATCCAGTCGGTACGTCACCGGACCAATGCGCTCAGTTATCCGGTAAGGGCCAACGTATCGTGGATTGAGTTTGTTTCGCTTTCCGAAGCGAACCACACCTTTCCAAGGTGAGACTTTGAGCAATACTTGGTCGTTCACTTGAAATTCAAGAGGCTTTCGGCGCTTGTTGGCGTAACTCTTTTGGCGATCTCGTGCTGCTGCCATGCGGTTTCGGATTTGAGCAATCTTTTCAGAGGTTTCAAGTACTAGTTCTGGACCAGTGATTTGGCTATCACCCACCTTTGCCCAGCAGAGAGGTGATCGACACTTCCATCCGTACAACGCTTCAAACGGCGCTGCTTTAATGCTTGCGTGATAGCTGTTATTATACGAAAACTCTACCAAAGGTAAGTGAGGTTCCCAACCTTTTCCGAAATCCAACACGCATGCATGCAACATGTCCTCCAAGGTCTGAATGGTGCGCTCACTTTGCCCATCCGTCTGAAGATGGTATGCTGTGCTCATATCAAGGCGTGTTCCTAGTGCGCTCTGTAGTGACTTCCAGAAGTGCGAAGTGAAACAGGAATCTCGATCAGATATGATTGAGACAGGCACTCCGTGTCTAGACACTACTTCTTTCATGTAGATGCGAGTCAGTCTTTCCATCTTGTCCGATTCCTTGATTGCTAAGAAGTGTGCAGACTTAGTCAACCAGTCAACGATCACCCAGATGGTATCGCATCCCGTCGGTGTTTTGGGTAATCCCGTGATAAAATCCATTGAAATGTGTTCCCATTTCCACGTTGAAAGTTCCGGTTGCTGTAGCAGACCAGATGGTTTCTGATACTCTATTTTGACTCTTGCACAAGTCAAGCATTTACTCACGTAGGTGGCAATGTCGGCTTTCATGTTTGGCCACAGTAAAGTGCTTTCAGGTTATGATATATTTTATCTGAGCCAGGGTGGATGGAATATCGGGACTTGTGTGCTTCGTCCATCACTAGAGTTCTCAACTCTCCGTATCGAGGGACCCAAATCCGGTTTTCGAAATATCGGACCCCGTCCGATTTGGTTTCGAGTTGCTTGTTCATGCCACACACGTGTTCTGATGGGAGATTATCGTCTTTCAAGGCTTCGAGTTGCGCATCGTGAATCTGATCAGGTAAGTTGGCGTGAATCGTGAGTTGTAATGCTCGCACTCGCCTAGGTTTATCGGTTTCTTTCCTGCTGAGAGCATCGGCCACTACATTGGCCTTGCCAGGGTGGTACTTGATGGCACAATCATAATCCTTAAGCAGCTCGACCCAACGACGCTGTCGCATGTTCAGCTCCTTCTGATCATAGATATGTTGGAGACTCTTGTGGTCGGTGTAAATGGTAAACTTGGTACCGTAAGGGTAATGCCTCCATATCTTAAGAGCAAACACCACAGCTCCGAGTTTCAAGTCATGGGTCGTGTAATTCTTCTCGTGAATCCGTAGTTGTCGAGAGGCATAGGCTATAACTTTCTCGAGTTGCATCAGCACGCAACCGAGACCTTGTATCGATGCGTCACAATGTACCTCAAACTTTTCTGTTCCCTCGGGAAGGGCTAGGATAGGGGCGCTACAGAGTTTGGTTTTCAACAGTTGGAAAGCGGATTCTTGCGCGTCACCCCAATTGTACTTAGTACCCTTGTGAGTCAAAGCGGTGAGGGGTTGAGCAATCTTTGAAAATCCCTCGATAAAACGCCGGTAGTAGCCGGCCAGTCCTAGGAATTGTCGATTCTCAGTCGGAGTCTTAGGTGCTTCCCAGTTTTTGATGGCCTCTACTTTACCGGGATCGACATGGATACCATTCTCATTGATCACATGTCCTAAGAAGTGAACCTCGCGAAGCAAAAATTGACATTTCTAGAGTTTAGCGTACAGTTGTTCCTTCTTTAGCAATTCTAAGATCAATCTCAGGTGTTCTTCGTGGTCGGTCTTGTCCTTGGAGTAGACGAGGATATCATCAATAAAAACAATCACAAACTTGTCGAGGTACGCCTTGCATACTCTGTTCATGAGATCCATAAATACGGCTGGTGCGTTGGTTAAGCCAAAAGGCATAACCGAAAACTCGTAGTGACCGTACCGAGTTCTGAAGGCCGTCTTTGAAATGTCTTCTTCGCGCACTCTTAATTGATGGTAACCAGATCTCAGATCGATCTTCGAGTAGTAACTCGATCCTTGGAGTTGGTCGAACAGATCATCAATTCGGGGTAAGGGATAACGGTTCTTGATCGTCACCTTGTTCAGCTCTCGGTAGTCGATGAACATGCGGAAAGTCCCGTCCTTCTTTCGGACAAATAAGACTGGGGCTCCCCATGGTGATGAGCTAGGTCGTATAAAACCTTTATCCAACAAATCTTGCAATTGAGTGGACAACTCTTGAAGCTTTGCCGGTGCGAGCCGATACGGGGCTCGTGCTATGGGTGCTGCACCGGTGGTCAATTCGATTTGGAACTCGACTTGTCGAATAGGTGGGAGTCCAGGAAAATCCTCCGGGAAGACTTCCGGAAAATCTCGCACAATCGGTATGTCTTCGATTTGCTTCTCCTCCGCGGATTTCTCGACAATATGGGCTAAAATTGCCGGATGACCCTTTCGTAGATATTTCTGCGCCTTCATGAGGGTGATGACGCTGGTGGTCATGCCGCTCTTCTCGCCCTGGATCGAAATGATCTCATCGGAAGGGGTAGTGATGTGGACTATCTTGTCGTGACATATAATCTCCGCTCGGTTCTCGGATAGCCAGTCCATGCGGACAACGACATCGAAACTACCAAGCGTAAATGGTATGAGGTCGATATCAAAAGTATGACCCGACAGTTTCAACTTACATCCCGCAAGTACATGAGTTGTTTCTATAGACTTACCGTCAGCTAATTCGACAGGAAACTTAGCATCTAACGGGGTTGGAGTTAAGTCTAAGAGTTTACTAATGGCTTTCGATACAAAACTCCTATCGGCTCCAGTGTCAAACAAAACAGAAGCAAAACAGTCGTTCACAGGAAACTTACCAGTAACCACATTCGGATCGTTGCGGGCCTGGCTCGACCAAATGACGAAAGCTCTACCTTTACCACTGCTTCCGCCACCGCTGCTGCCATCCATTGTTTTCATTCTGCTTTAGTTTGGGGCAATCCTTCTTGTAATGACCCTCTTGACCACACTCGAAACACCCTTTAGTCGCCGTAGGTTGTTTAGGAGCACCCCTTGCCGCTAGGTCTCCCCTACATTCCTTAGCCTGATGACCCATTTTTCCGCATCTCAAACATTTGATACGGTCGCATGGCCCAGCATGGTGATAGTTGCACTTGTTGCATTTCGGGTACTTCCCAGCATAGCCACTCGAAACCTGCCCGCCACCATTGTTGTTATTGTTGGAACTCTGATTATTGAAGTTCCGAGCGAGTTCGGGCTTACGGTAGTGTTGTTGTTCTGGGAGGTTCGAGGATGAGGACCTAGTGTTGTCGAATTTCCTCTTTCCATTGCTCAGGTTGTTGTTGTTGTCAGTGCTCGGGTTGTCACGGGTTTTAGAGGTTGAACCTCTAGGTGGTAACGCACCTTGTGTCACTGCCTGGTCCGTCAGTTTGTGAGCTAACCGGATCGCTTGTTGAATTGTAGCCGGTTTGGAAGACGTCACCATACCCTAAATTTGTGATACCAGCCTATCGATATACATCTCAATTCTCTTACTCGGCGGGTCTACCATCCGTGGACACATTACTGCTAGCTCGTGGGAACGGGTGGTGTAGGCTTCAATCTCGGAACCCACCATTTTCAACGACCAAAACTCAGATTCCAACTTCGCGATTTCCTCTCTAGGACAATACTCTTCCCGCATCATATTCTTGAACTCTTCCCAGTTCATAGCGTTCGCCAATTCTAACCCAAGAATTTGCACATTGGAGTTCCCACCAAGTGAGAGCAGAATCTTCCATTGTTCCAGCAGCAAATTTGACCCTACTGGCGGGTGGACAGTTACACATTTCAAAAGCTGACTGTTGGTGCGTAAATGTCAGTAGTTCATAGTCTAGTGTCTGTAATCGAGTCGGTAATATTATTTATGTTTTTGTTTAAGCGAAGTTGTTAACAAGTTCGCCTAGGCGAACTTGTTGAACAAGCGAAGTTATGGACAACTTCGCCTGAACATATCAGGCGAAGTTGTCGTGTATATATAGTCCTAGGTTACGGGCTGTTTAGAGTGAATAGTGAATCGTGAAGTTAGTCGTTTGAGTTAACCGAGAGTCTGTATCAGTGATTCATATCACGTGAGTTCAGTTATTAATATATAACGTGTTTCGGTTTATTCGTGTGTGTTTGTTTGATTTGCTTTCTACGCTCGTAACGATCTACGCAGGGATTCCGCACCTGAGTAGACCGAGATATCTCGTGTGATCCGTCCAGGGAACCTACAATTGGTATCAGAGCATCGGCTCGATTGTGTGGTTCGGGATATTCACGCGGGTGTAGAAATCGTCCCGTTTCGACTATTCGCGGGACGTGTTTTCTGTGTTTTTGATCATTCTTACCTCCTACCATCGTGTTCAAGCCTTTACACCGTCAAAAACCTCGTTAAAATCCGATTTACAGATCTGCAAATCTTCCGTGTTCATCAGGCGAAGTTGCCGTCACTGTGCGTAGGGTTTCGGCGAAGATATAAGGTTAAGCGAAGTTATCCACAACTTCGCCTACCTTCTCAAGTTCGCCTAACTCAAGCGAAGTTCTCTACAACTTCGCCTACCTCTTAAGTTCGCTTACCTCAAGCGAAGTTAAGAATCAGCGAAGTTAATCAGCAGTGTTATCAGCGAAGTTCGTCAACGAAGTTCTCTACAACTTCGCCTACTTCAAGCGAAGTTATCCGTAACTTCGCCTACAGTACTTTAGTTTAATAAAAAAAAAATTTCTTATTTTTCAGGTTTCTTACTTTTCGGGAAAGATGTCGTCGATCAACATCTATGAGTTAGTGAAGATGGAAGTTGAAGCAGGGTCAGCTACCAAGACCCCAAGATTGCTGAAGGGAACCGATTTCGTTACATGGAAGGATCGGTTCATACAATACGTCAAATACCAGGATGCGAAGATGTGGGTATGCATCCAGGATGGTTATATTCCACCAGTTATGGAGTATGAAGGTCGTGATCAAATTAAAAATTATAGTAAAATGGAAAAAGAAGAGAAAAAGATGTATGAGGCCGAGAGTAAGGCTCATGCTGCTATTACTATGGCTCTTCCTCAAGAGATCCTTCATACGTTCAGAAAGTATACGTCAGCAAGAGAGCTTTGAGAAGCTCTTGAGAACAGATTTGAAGGGAATGTAGGAATCCGTGCTTCAAAGATAAAATTGCTCAAAACCCAGTTCTCAGTCTTCAAGTATTTGAAGAATGAATCCTTAGATGATATTATCACTCGATATTACCATCTGATGACTGAATTGAGCAACTATTCAATTTCCTACCGAGAAGAAGAAATAGTTGAGAAGCTTCTAGATGCTCTCCCACCAAAATGGGAGATGTACACTGTGCTGATGAGGGAAGACAAGGACTTTCCCACATATGATCTTGAAACGGCAGTCAACAAGCTCAGAACCTTTGAGCTTAACATGGTCAGAAAAGAGACACCTATGGATCAGGTTCAAGATCCAGGTATGTATGGAGCTAAAGTCAACACTAGCTCAGGATCGAAGACTGAATCTGCTGCCTACTACACAAAGGGAGAGTCGGGCCCCAACTCATCACATGAGGGGCATGTGTCAGTTAACACAAATGGGGATGTTTGCTATGTAGCAGCTGGATCGAGTGGTTCTCAACCACAGGTAAGCAAGAGTAGTTGCTCTCCAAGTTCTCCCAGCAACAACTACTCCAAGATGCCTATGAGTGTCAAGTCTGCTGAAGAGCAGTTTGGTCTCTATGCTTCTTTCATTGCTTCCTATGAGAACTACATTCAAGGGAAGATTGTTGATCCAGCTATGTTGGATGAAGATTACGATCAGATTGATGCTGACGATATGAAAGAAATGGATTTACAATGGCAAATGGCCATGATCGTGAGAAGAGTAAAAAGGTTTATGAGAAAGACGGGAAGGAAGTTTGTCGGTGGAAAGCCGGGGTTTGACAAGGCAAAGGTGAGATGCTACAATTGTCAACAAAACGGTCACTTTGCAAAGGAATGCAGGAATGAGCGTGTGGAACGAAGTCAGGGTAGGTCTCCACAGCAAAGTGAGGGTAGAAAAGATTATAGTGCCATGATGTCCAGAGAAGATGGTGAATACAACTGGAACCTGCTTTCTAAAGAAACTTTTGAGCAGGCAAATTTGGCAAAGGTAGAAACTGAAGAAAGTGAGAAGGTTACCGGAGAGGAAAAAGCTCTTATGGCAGACGTTAATGACCAGCTCTCCGAGGTATGTTCTAAACTTACATGCTCTAAATGTGAAAACTTGTCTGAGCAATTATAAACTATAACCGATCAGTATGTTAGGTTGGATGCTGAATTTAAAACCCTAAAAGAAGATCATCACTTTACAAAAGCAAGAGAAAATAGCTATAAAGTCAAAATAAAAGCTTGTGAAAAAGATGTTAAAAGTTTAAAAACAAAACTTGCTGAAAAAATTGAAGTGATTGATTTAAGTTATGAAGTTTTGAAAGAAAAGACCAAACTAATTGCTGAGAGAGAAAAACAGATTGCTAACCACCAGGTGAAAGTGGTGGAACTGAATCGAAAACTGGAGCAGTTCAGAAATTCCTCTGCTATTCTTGATCACCTTGTTAGTGATCAAGGTTCCTCTGTCAAGAGGGGAGGAATCAGTTATCATGAGGTTCCACCACCGTACAATCACAATTACACTTTTAACCCTAGTGTTCAGAAATCTGTTGACTTTGAGGTTGCTCAGACAGTGCCAATTAAAGTAACTGTTAAAGAACCAAATGTTAGTGGAGGCGAAACAAGTTCGCCTGTTAAGAGTGTTAAAATTTCTGATCCAAGTCCAGTCTCATCGGATTCGGATAAGTCATCCGAGTCTGGTAAGGCAAAAGATGAGGTGGTATTACCCAATGGTGGAGAGAAAGATAAGACGAATAAAAGGAGTACTCCACTAAACCCGTACGTCCCACCATATGTGAGACGAACGGGCGGTAATATAGCCTCGACATCTAAAACACCTGTTGATAAAAAGGTTGAACATAGGTGTTGTTTTAGATGTAATCAATTAGGACATCTTGTTGCAAATTGCCCTCTGAAGCAGCGATTCAGAGGTGTAAGGCCTACTAAAGCTGAGAATAAACCTAATAGTAATTATCATGCTGCTAAAAATGAAAACCACTTAAAATTCAAAAATGTGACTAATTCAGGTTTTCATAGAAACAAATCTCAGTTTTACACTGCTAATAACCAAACCACAAGTTATAATTCTCTCAACTCACAGAGGTTTGGTAGGCCTCACAATCAATCTTCAATGAGATATCCTAATGGAACTTACAGGAATTATCGAGATACTAACTTTGGAAAGCCAAAGTTTGGGATGTATAGATCCAAGACCAATTGGTCTTGGATCCCTAAATTCTAATCTTTTGCTTTATTGTGCAGGAACAGTTGAACAGGGCTGCCAACAATCTTTGGGTTGTAGATAGCGGCTGTTCCCGGCACATGATGGGTAACAAATACTTGTTACACGATTTGAAACCTGTTCAAGGAGGGAGAGTTAGCTTTGCCGGTGAAAGTGGTGGCAAGATTACTGGAATGGGAACAGTGTCAAACGGAAAGATGACTTTGGAGAAGGTTAACTTTGTAGAAGAATTGAAGCACAATCTGCTGAGTGTGTCGCAGATCTGTGATAAGGAGTACACCGTTCATTTACAAAGAATGAGGCGATCGTGTTGAAACCTGGTTTTCAGATACCAGAGGAGTGGATTGTGATGAAGGCTCCACGTGAAAGAAATACATATATTATGGATATGAGATCAACTGAAATGGCCACGGCAGAATCATGCCTTATGACAAAAGCGAGTGAATCAGAGTCCGAATTGTGGCATAGGAGAATGGGGCACATTCATCTTCGGAAGATGAACCACATTGTCAGGAATGGACTTGTGCTGGGCGTTCCCTTGAAGAATTTCAATTTTGAAGATAAATGTATAGCATGCAAGAAGGGAAAGCAGCACAAGAAATCCCATCTCACCAAGAAAGTCAATTCAATTGCCAGTACTCTGGAGTTGCTTCACATGGATCTCTTCGGTCCCGTGAATGCAAAAAGTCTAGGAGGAACTTCTTATTGCTTGGTGATCACTGATGACTACTCACGATATTCGTGGGTATATTTCCTGAAATCAAAAGACGAAACGGCTCAGATGGTGAAGAATTTGATTACCAAAGTTGAGAACGTTATGGATAAAAGGGTTAAGTTCATCAGGAGTGACAATGGAACGGAGTTCAAGAATTTTGAAATGGAGATCTTCTGCCTTCAGAGAGGGATTGAACACCAATACAGCGCTCCGTACACACCGCAACAGAATGTAGTGGCTGAAAGGAAGAACAGAACATTAATTGAAGGAGCCAGAACAATGATGGCTGACTCGAAGCTTCCTGTGGTGTTTAGGGCTGAAGCTGTTGCTACAGCCTGTTATGTTCTGAATAGAGTCTTAACTGTTAAAAGACTTGGTAAAACGTGTTATGAGCTTATGCATGGGAGAAAGCCCAACTTGAGTGGTCTTGAACCATTCGGGTCCCCTTGTTCGATTTTGAAGACAAATTCTAAATTTGGTGAAGTAGCCGATGAAGGAATCTTAGTCGGTTATGTTGTTGGGACTCCCAACAGACGTGTCTTCAATACATCGACCAGCAAGGTTGAGGTGGTGTGTAACACCGATATCACAAGTTACCAACCGCCAAAACCAAGCAATGGACCTGCGGAGTTTTTCGACTATGTTAAACTTTTTAAGTCTTTTAACATACCGTATTTGGATATTGCTGAAGAAAAAGAGAGAGTTGCTACGAAGATGATCCTTGATGAGGAAGAAAATCTATTGCAAAGACAGCTGATCGATAAATGTCAACCTTCCTCATCAAATGCTATCGATACCCCTGCTGCCTCGACTGAAGAAGAATTTTTCAATCCATTTCACTCTCAGCATGAAACAACCATTGACGAGCTCTCTTCTAACTTGGAAGACAATTTGCATGTCGGTTCTGTTCTGACCACGAGAATTCATAAAGATCACCCTTTGGAGAATGTGATTGGTGATGTGTCCTCCGGTGTACAAACAAGACGTAGCTTGAATGAGCACACCTGTGTTTACACAAGCATCAAAGAGACAGGGATAATCAACGAATGCTTGTACACCTGCTTTATCAGCCAGATTGAACCGAAGAATTATCAAATGGCTCTCAAGGGCAGCTCGTGGGTCGAAGCCATGCAAGAAGAGTTGGCTCAGTTCAAGAAAATGGAAGTATGGGATTTGGTTGAAAAACCGAAGAATGTGCATGCGATAGGCACAAAATGGGTGTTTAAGTGCAAGAGAGATGAGAAAGGGATTATTATAAGAAACAAGGCGAGGCTAGTTGTGAAAGGATTTAATCAACAAGAGGGTATTGATTATAATGAAGTGTTCGCTCCTGTCGCAAGGTTGGAAACCATTACATTGTTTTTGGCGTTCGCTGCTTATAAGAAGATGAAGGTATTTCAGTTGGATGTGAAGAGTGCGTTTCTGAATGGGAAAGTTGATGAGGTAGTGTATGTTGAGCAACCTCCGGGTTTTCCTGACCCAGACTTTCCTGATCACGTGTACAAGTTAAGCAAGGCATTGTATGGATTACATCAGGCACCTCGTGCCTGGTATTCAACTTTATCAGATTACTTGCTTGAAAATGGGTTTGAAAGAGGGAAGATTGATAGCACGTTGTTCGTTAAGAGAGATGGAAGCGACTTCCTGCTAGTGCAAGTCTACGTGGATGACATCATCTTTGCTGCATCAAGAGTCTCCATGTGTCAAGATTTTGAGGCCGTCATGAAAAAGAGGTTTGAAATGAGTGCTATGGGTGAACTAACTTTCTTTTTAGGATTGCAGGTTGATCAGAAGAAGGATGGGATGTTCATTCATCAGACCAAGTATGTCCATGATGTGATCAAACGCTTCAAGATGGAGGACAGCACTCCATTCGACACTCCAATCTGCGTCAATCACAAATTGGGTGCTGAGTCAGACGGTGATGCAGATGTGGACCCAACTCAGTATCGGGCTATTATAGGTTCTTTAATGTACTTAACTGCTTCTAGGCCTGATATAATGTTTGCTGTTTGTCTTTGTGCTCGTTTTCAGGCAAACCCAAAGGAATCTCACATGAAGGGTGTGAAGAGGATCTTGCGGTATCTCAAGGGCAAACCGAAGCTGGGGTTGTGGTACCCGAGAGGAGGAGACTTGGAGCTAGTCGCTTACACAGATTCTGATTATGGAGGGTGCAATCAGAGTCAGAAGTCAACAACTGGAGGATGTCAGTTTCTTGGTGGCAGATAGGTGTCGTGGCAATGCAAGAAACAGACTTCGATCGCAATTTCAACCTGTGAAGCAGAATACATGGCAGCATCCAACTGCTGCTCCAAGGTTCTTTGGATTCAACAACAGTTGCGCGACTATGGTCTGAATTTCTTACTTACACCTATTTGCGTTGATAACACAGCTGCTATCTCAGTAACTAACAATCCCGTGAAGCATAGTAAAACTAAACATATTGACATACGTCATCATTTTATACGGGATTGTGCTGAGAAGAAACTGATTGTGCTTGAAAAGGTGGATACGCTTGATAATTTCGCTGATCTTTATACTAAAGCGTTTGACAAAACAAGATTTCAAAACCTTATCGAGCTGAATGGGATGATCAATCCCAAGTAACCATGCTTTTCACGGTTTAAAAAAAAAAAAATTATGAGAAAAAAAAATCGTCACTATCGCTTAAAATATGTCGGTTACCTCAGTTTGAAAGACTTGTCTTCGGATATGTTTTGGTCCTCATTTTCTACTTGTAGATTTTGAGGATAGCCATTAACCAGATAACTGACAGTGACCGGGGCGGTTTTTGATGAGTTTTCATTTTTTCGCTTAAAATTAGTCGATCATACCTAGTTAGAAGGACACATACTAGTATGTGGTCGGTCCAGCTGATCCTTTGGATCTTCGGGATAGCCGTTTACCTGAAGACTTTGTTTTGGTCGGGGCGATTAATGTTAAAATTTTTATAGGGAAATGAAATTATTTTTCAAGTCTACTACTTCGTAAGAAGTTCGTTTGTTATGTTTAACAGAAAATTGATCCAACCTTGGAAAATGATAGATATACTGATTCTGTGTGCTTAACTAGTGAAGTTATTAGGCTTAAAAGGCTTTAGGACGGTCATTGTATGTCATGGTAACTTTTTATGGTGCGTAAAAGTAGATGTGATACAAACTAAATCTACTTGATTTTACGTGGAAACTCCTTACGAGTTTTGCATGTCTTCATATATATCTTTCCGAATGATAGGCAGAAAAGCGATTACCCAGTCATACACGAGCCCGTAAGTGTTCTGATTCCCGTGAAGATAGCGTTTCAAGAAACTACAGTGATCCAGATTCGGGACTTGCAGTTGGTTACTACTCTGAAGTCTATGTAAATGTTTATCATAAAAAAAAAAAAAAAACTTATGAGTTATTGAAACATTCTAGAGTTCAAAATATCAAGACTTCTTAATCATGGAGTAAGAAAGAGAACGGGAAGCAGATGAAGAGTAATTACAAACTTAATCAGACACTAAGGGTCGAAGTCAATTCGGGGTGACTTGGGGAAAGCCAAATACGCTTTGAGAATAGATAGGAGGCATCATAATCTCTGAGTTGTTGCCCACTTAAATTTTGAGGCTTAATTGAACTTAACTCGTATCACAGAAACGATGAAAACCATCTTAAGTTATTTACCTGCTTACAACCTGTCTCTATATGTCATAATACAGCTAAACACGGATCTATGTGACAGTCACGTAGTTAGTATGATTCCTGTTCGGATCTTTTCTAAAACGTGGTAGTCCCTATCGAGACTGAAATTTGATCCCTTATACTTTAATTTTTAAAAGTTTCTTGTACTTAGGTAGTTTTTATAATTTTGTATATGGTTACTTGGACTTGATCGTGTCATTTAATTCTTAAAGGGAAGTTTTAGAACTTAATTGCAAAATGTTCAAAATATAAGAGTTGATTTTGTAAATATAGGCGATGTTGTTAAACAGGCGAACTTGTGAATAACTTCGCCTAGGCGAAGTTAACCGTAACTTCGCCTGTATAACTTCGCCTCTATATAAGGATTTTTAAAGGTCATCAGTTCATTATTTGAAATATCAGTGAACTTATCCTCGATTTTCACAGCGAACTTATCTCCGTTTTTCATCCGATTATCTTTTTTCCGATTTCAATCAGTATTCAAGGTGTGTTTGGGTTCTATATCTTATACTCGATGTTCAATGTTGTTAATCCTAGGTTGTTTCGACACCCGGTTAGCGACCTCGGATGTTCGAAACCTATACCCGATTTCAAAACTTGTTTTACGTGTTCATGAACAAACTGATCGTCCGGATTACTTTACTATCATGTGTTTTAGTTTCCTTAATCGTCTAAATTGGCCGAAACACCAGATTTTCGATGTTTGAATCGATCTCACTGTCGCCAATTCAGATTCAGGCGAACTTAAGGTTTAGGCGAAGTTATCCGTAACTTCGCCTGAGGCTCAACTTCGCCTGAGGCGATGTTGTGGTGAGGCGAAGTTATCATTAACTTCGCCTGGACCTTTTAATTTTTTAATTATTAGACGAACTTAAAGATGAAGCGAAGTTGTTCCCAACTTCGCCCCAACTTTAACTTCGCCTATACAGAAGTTATCACAACTTCGCTCATGGTAATAAGCGAACTTGTGTTAAACCTTAACGTGTATCTAACTTGGTTCGTTTGTTGCAGATATGGCTGCAGTAGCAGGTGCTGGAGGCGATGACGGAGATAACCAGAGGCAATTTTTTCCGGGTCACAATATGTACATTACCTTAGACCCGGAAGCGAGCGGAGTTGAAGACTACCGTGAGATCATCACATTCCTCATTCGCTCGAGGATATTCCACGCAATCACGACGACTCTGCCGATATCCTTACCCAATATCGAGGATTTCTGGCAGACGGTGGAATACGATTGCCGTGTTGAGCCCCCGGTTATGCGAGCAACCGTCAACAACCAAGAAGTTCAGTTCTCGTCTGAACAAATACGGGTGGCGTTACGATTTGGAGAGGAGACTAGGGATGACCCTACGGAGTTTGTTGCTCCGTTTCGCGATGGAGCATTTCTAAGAATGGGCTATTCTGGTCCATTGGGCGATACACAACGGAGGAAGGGTTTCCTACTTGATCAGTGGCGCTTCCTCATGCACGTTATGATTGTCTGCATGTCTGGGAGGAAGGCGGGCACTGACGGAATGGGTGCGACCATGCAGTCAGCAATGACTGCTCTGACTTATAACAAACGTTATAGCTTTAGTCAGATGGTCTTTTATGAGATCGACAGACAGAGGAGGGCGATGGCTCGTGAGCGGTTCATAATGTATCCAAGATTCATCCAGATGATCTTGAACCATGTGGCTCCAAATTTGCCTCAACGACGCCCAATACGATACGTGGAGAGTGTGAGCAAACGTATCTTTGCTCAATGCCGTACTTCGAGTGCGAGGAGCAAGCCTGAACGTCGTCCAAGGCATACTCCACTCTTTGGGTTCTTAATAAACCCGGGGTATGTGCCAGCTCGGGGGGATGAGTTCAGAGACCCTCAACCACAACAGGCAGGAGCAACTCGAGATGTACCTACTGTGCCTGTGGTGTCGGCTGAGGAGGATGTAGACCTTGATGCTGCATTTGGCGGCCAAGGATTCTTCGACATGGACCGTTTTGTTCCACAAGAAGAGGTGCAGGTCTCTGCTGCACAGGTTCGGGAAGTGAATGTTACTAGAGCAGCTACGACGGTGGCTGACTCAGATCTTGATGATGTTATGGATGAGGCGAGAAGGATGTTGGTGAGACGAGAAAGGACTATTGGGAAGAGGAAGAGGACAGTTGATGATACTGAGTCAGAAGAAGAAGAAGAGGATATTCACAAGCAGATTAGACGATCAAGACGTGAAAGGACAGGTGCAGGTATTTTTGAGCTGGAGAGACTTCAAGAGTTGTACGTTTCGCTCCATCCGCACTGTCAGGTATGTCGTTTGTTCCTACTTCTGTACAGGTTACAAGCGCCGCGGATGTTCCCGTGGTGGCTACATCAGCTGTCGGCATCCCATCCATCACACTACAGACGACGACTCCGGAGATTGTGTCGTTACCACCTCCAACGCTTACTCCTTCAGAGGTGGTGGCACAATTTGTAGAGTCTACCGTCGTTGCAACTGCAGGGTTGTCGGTCACGATACCACCTGCGGTTACGTCCACAACTGCTTCTGATGTCCCGGTTACATTCGAGATCCCTGCTGAGTATACTCAAGATACATCTAACATGAGGTTTGATTTCGATGCAACCCTATCAGACTTGGAGAGAATAGCTGCACTTGAACGGGTCGTGGCAGAGCAATCGAGGATAAACTTTATCCACACCCAGGCTATTCAGCGCCTTGTAGCAGAGAATCAACTACAGTCGTCCCTCCTGGTTGAACATGGGAGAATTATAGATGCTATGAAGGAGTTATTGGCATCTCAAAGGGAGACAGGCTGTAGAGGCGACGAGTTAAGGACGAAGAAGAGAAATGACAGAGACGATGATCCCAATGCACCGAAAGGTGCAGGTGGTGAGTTGCCAAGAACTACTCAAGCTCTTGGGACTTCCACAGCTCAGGGGGAGTCTGCAGGTGCAGTTGGTGGTGATGAGGTGGTGATGGTTGATGATGATGATGTGATCGATGCGTTGAAAGAATTGGATGATGATATGCTAGAGGATGATGTGATGTTTGATGATGATGTGTTGCCAATTGAGGAGATTGAGAAGATTGGAGCGCAGATTGTGATTGAAGAAGATGTTGAGGAAGGTGAGATAGTAGAAGAAAATGTTGAACACGAGATCCCAGATGTTGAGAAAGCCGATATGGGTACTGAGATGGAAAATGATGAGACTGAGTGGGAGGAGCAGCCTAGGTGGAAGGAAGGCTGTGCTCATTGGTTTATTAAAACTAAGAAGCCTGCTGTTCCAACCATGTTCAAGAAGAGTTATAATATCAAAGGCTATGCTGAGTCGAAGAAAGGAATTATTTGTTGGCTATATGATGAACAGATAAAGTTGTTTGTGGTGAAACGTTTTGATGGGATTCAGTATTTTAAAAGAACGTTGAGATCTCTCAATACATTGCCTGAATGTGAGGTGAAGGATTTGGCTAGATTGGGGCTGATCAATAGAAGCGACGACAACATGGCAAGGGTTATTGGGAAGATCGTGTGGAAAGAAAGCATAAAAGAGAAGAAGTTTGAGTTATTAAAGCCACAGAAGGGAAAGCTAGTGGAAGATAAAGAAAGGGGAATGAGAGCAGATGGCAAGCCATGGATGGTAATGAAGTACAAACCGATTCGATGCATTAAGGAGGTTCCAATGAAGATTATGCCTCAAGATGTGTTGAAGAATCTTAAATGGTGGTATGTTGATTGCCAGACTGCTGAAGCCGTGATGGAAGACGAAGACGAACAAGAAGTGCTGAGGGTGTATGATCCGATGCATCTGGTTAACTTATCGAAAGCTGATCTGCAAGTGTTGAATGAAAAGAAGATATTCTATATTCCTGCTTGGAAAGACGAAGCGAGGAAGTATCAGCGAGTAGTCACGGTATGTGTTAGAGAAGGAGTGCATGCGTGAAGATTACAAGACAAGTGCTTAAAGATCAAGATATGAAGCTACTGCCAAGGGGGAGTCTGTTGGTGCATAAATGTCAGTAGTTCATAGTCTAGTGTCTGTAATCGAGTCGGTAATATTATTTATGTTTTTGTTTAAGCGAAGTTGTTAACAAGTTCGCCTAGGCGAACTTGTTGAACAAGCGAAGTTATGGACAACTTCGCCTGAACATATCAGGCGAAGTTGTCGTGTATATATAGTCCTAGGTTACGGGCTGTTTAGAGTGAATAGTGAATCGTGAAGTTAATCGTTTGAGTTAACCGAGAGTCTGTATCAGTGATTCATATCACGTGAGTTCAGTTATTAATATATAACGTGTTTCGGTTTATTCGTGTGTGTTTGTTTGATTTGCTTTCTACGCTCGTAACGATCTACGCAGGGATTCCGCACCTGAGTAGACCGAGATATCTCGTGTGATCCGTCCAGGGAACCTACACTGACTCGGCCTTCTCAGCCCAACGCAGGAAACCTATGGCTCCCTCAGTGCCCTTAAACGAAGTGGGCTTGCAATCCAGGTAGTTCTTGAAAGTATACGCTCCAGCTGGACCTCCGGCTTGATTCTGAACATGTGCGGCTAGAGCTGCCGCTGCATGGTCATTCAATAGGGTTTGGAGTTCTGCTACGGTTAAGTTGATGTTACCGCGACCGTGCCCAGCATTTCTTCCAGCCATTTCCTAGAATCAAAGCATAAAATGTTAGACATGAATTCTCGGTTTCATATGCAACACACCATACATGTAATAAAAAGATAGGTAAGAAAGAAAAAATAAAAGAAGTAAACATCACATCACAACCATATAATAATCCAAATAATAATTCATGATTAAAACCATTGTATTCGCTACAAAGTATTTAAAACCAATCCTTAAAATCATAGAAAATAATAGTTTGGATGGAGACAACCCCTCCATCTAGGTGTTATCATCCTTAGATGTCATCGTCTGAGGACACCTCTGAGTGTGCCTCCGGCTCAGCCGGTTCCTCCTCCGGTTCCTCTTCGTGTTCCTCCTCGGGATCTTCCTTAGGTTCCTCCTCAGGTTCTTCCTTGGGTTCTTCCTCAGGTTCTGCTGCATTCTGAGCAATTTGCGTCTGTAAGATATCGCAACGCTCTAGAGCTGTCTCTGTCCGGGATCTCGCCACAAGGAGTTGCTCTTGCAAATCGATCATCTCTGCTTGTATTTTTCTCATTATCTTCATTTTTTGATCGTTAGCATCCTGCACTTCCTTCATAGCCGCTGTCAGGCGGGAAATTTCCTCCCTAGCCGCGTTCCATCTCTTATCAATCCGGAAACGTCCGCTCTCGCCGAGCGCATAAATTCCTCGTCACACTCTAAATAGGAAACAACAGCTGCGAGAACTCGCTCTATTGGTTCGGTTATGGTGGTAGGGTGTTGGGGTAAGCAAGGCGGCTCGGGTGAGGTAGTGGGGGAACTTGTTCGCGATAAACCATTCGCCTGATCAGACTCGGGTACCAATCCCAGCTAACGTCGTCGTCGTACATGCCTCCAGATAGGCGATACCTCTTCGGTGCAGGGGCTTCTAGTTCCGGGGCTACTCGGGGTGGCGATGAGGTAGGTAGCTGCGGTTCCTTTCCATGAGCATGAGTCATCTGGTCGGATGATGATGATGGTGGCGTCGACATCCCTACAGGATAAGTCGTGTATGCGCGCGTATGAGTGGAGAGATAAGATAACGAAAGACTAAACAAAATATATATGCAGTGTGTATAATTATAACTAATGGGTTGTTGCGGTTATAGTCTAGTATGCATGAAGTTCTAGTTCGCTATAACCAATGGCTTTGATACCAATCTGTCACACCCTCAAAATCCACAAACGGAGTTTTACCATCAGAGGGTGTGAACTAACAGGATCGGAATCATTAGTTATAATTAAACATCATAAGTAAAGTTTTCAAACCACGAAACATTTAAGTGTAAATAAGTGCGGAAGCGTAAAATCATCAACCAGGTGTTAAATCACGCAGGACGACTTAAAACCCAATTAATAACAGTTTAAAAACGAGTTTGCAAAAACGATAGAGTTCAATGTAATGCATGTTCCTATACCGCGCGCCCGCCTCGGCTACCTGAGAATAACATACTAAAAGTGTCAACACGGGGTTTGTGAGTTCACATATATAAATAAAGAAAATGTTTGCGTTTAAGTGTTGCGTTTTACGTTTGCGTTTTGCGTTACCAGATAGTGTTAGGTCAATTATATATCGATAGGTAGCTAGCCTATACAACAAGTATTACTAAGTGTTCGACACCGAAGCTGACTGTTTATCAATTGCCTTGCCACCATGTCTATCCCGACCATGGAAAATGTGTTAGCCAAGATTACACCCACTCGACCTCCAATCGAGTTTAGCGTTGGGTGGGGTTTGTCAAACCCAGTAGTACTACTCAACAGTGACTCGCTATTATCCAAATATTAAATGGTTCGATGTTATGAAGGACTTTAGTTGTTTCGTTTGCCACTTAGCCTTTACAAGTGATATATAACTAATAACAAAATCTAAAGCGTTTTGGAGTATGTTATCTCCCCCAAGTAAAAAGCGTTTAAAAGAGTAAAAGGGGAACGTGAAACTCACTGTTTGCGAAGAATTCAAAAACAAGTCAACCAAGAGATGCGCGTCACAGAAAATCCTCACTAGCGTTCTAAAACAAGAATGAGATTTTCTAAGTGTTGGAACTATTATTGAGTCTCTAGACTCGGCACATAATACCTATGCGTGAGATACGTTTTCGTGTTTCGTTTGTGAATTGTGTGGGACTCAACAAACACATTGGTGATACGTTACATGTGTGAACAACTACTTACGTGTCAAGTATTAATATTGTACATTACAAGCAATCATTCCCCACAAGGGCAATTTAGTCAAAAACATAGCAATTATCTAGCAACAAGCACGTTTCATGTATTTTCATATAGTTCAGCAGCTAGTTCTATCAAGACAGATTTCTACTTGAAAGATTACTCTATTCAACAGATCATAACATATCAATTAATTCACCAAAAATCGTCACAAAAGCACACATGAGTTAGGTTTCCAGAACTATTTTTATTGTATTTTTATTTTTATTCCACATAGATTTCTCACAATGGTCAAAACATTACAGTAAACTCACAGTAGTCAGAATCATGCGCAACAGAATGATATTTGTTATTCCCGTTAAATGGTAATTCCAATTAATGATAGACCAATTGGGTTAGGTTCTTAACTCAACATGTTAACTTCCAGAAGTGGAACCAACCCATTTGGTCTTGTAGTTCATGAGATATGATAATTACAAAACAGCCTAACAGCAGGTCTCACAATTCAGACTTGCACTTCAGTTTTGTAAAATAATAAAAGTTAACTTTTACCCGTCCAAAAATTACAAACTTGGACTTTATAGGAACTAGACTCAACCTAGTACACTGTAGTGTTAACAATCTCAACCAATTACCACATAACATTCAGTTACAGTTGTCTAAACATAACTTACAATCTGTCCAGTACCAGTTTTGACCTTTGATCACATTTAAATCGTTTGAGCAACCAAAACACCTCCAAATCAGGCGTGGTTGGGTTTTCTGAAAACTAAACTCAGAGCACTACCTTTTAGACTCAAAAGTATTCCAGTTTGGTTTTATATTTAACAAGTTACGCCTCTTTTAAGTTTAACTATCACTGCTGTCAAAAATCAGCAAGCACACACAATCGTCTAGCATGCATCCTAAGCATACGACATATCTCCAATCATGCAATAAACATAATTATCCATAAAAATCAGTAGTAAACCCTCTAGGGTTTACGAACAATCAATGATCTAACAATCTTTCACCGTTCAAAATCACACATGATCATCTAAATCAATAACCGAAACATAATCAAGCATCATCTAATCAAAACAAAGCATATGAACACTTAACACATGATTTACAAAATTAGGGTTTTATGTTTATACCTTAAAAACGCAGAAACGAGCAAGAGGAAAGTGAGAGATGCCTAGAAACAAGTGCGGGATGCTCCGATTATGAAAAACAAGGCCAAAACGGAAGTAATATGGTGTTGGTGGTGGCTGCCGTCGCAAGGGGGGGGGTGAGGGGTCCGATCGGGTTTGAGGAGGGAGGGGTGGGGATTAGGGTTTTTATTATTATTATTAATAATAATATGTTACACAAAGGCCCCTCAACTTTTAGTTATTACTTTTCTAGCATAAAGTAGCTTTTTGCATCTTGAGTTAATGTTCTACACAATATTATCACATAACACATAAGCCTAACACATAATTATCAAATAATTATTGTTTGGATGTTTGTCGTTTATTCACCAATGGTTTGCGTCAACTCGTTTGCGTTTCGGTGCAATCCCAAAAGACTACATGTGTAGTGATTGTCAAGCGTCATTTAAAACCCTAGTTTAAATGTAATGAGATGTGCGTTATAGATCAAGTGATCTTAAGATTGAATTGACGGAGTTTGGATTAACGGAGTTAACCTGAAATTGACGAGTGTCGCAGTTCATAACCTGAAATTCTTCGATGATCCATGGGTTCTCATGCAAAAAATATATTGATTCGGCTTCATATGAAGCATCGTCTTATAAAACACGACAATCTTATGAAAACATTTTGCAGCTTACTAAAACAGCAGATATAAGACATTTTTATCCAAGAGAGAGAGAGAAAGCAAAGTTTTTATAAAAACAATTATACCGCCACAAATATGGGGATTAAGTAACTTAAAGGAAAAGGAATTCATATATCCCGAGACAGGTGGCAAGCAAGTTTATAAATATAATTACTGTGATTATATCCAAGGATTTGAAAAATGCTTATTTTACGCATATCCAAAAAGAAAACATTCATGGTTTATAAAGATTAGTGATAATATCTTTAAACAAGGTATACCTTGTTGGTTTCAAAAATTGTTCATTTTATATGGACCAACAGTTCAAATTCTTCCCGAACCATTTAAAGGATTATATCTAGAATGGGTTAAAGTATCCCTCAATCTTATATAAGCAAACAATAATAGTTGTTGGTTTGAGGGAATAGCCTCAATGTATTTTTTTCATAGAATTTTCTATTCCATGGATTGTGGAAGTGGAAACCGACCACAGGGTATACCCTGAGGGATAATTTCCCATGTCTCAAAAGAACCTGTTATACAAAGTTTCGGACAAAAATGATCCAGATAAATGTGTCCACCAAACAAATTGAAGGCCAGGACACGGTGAATGCAATCACTTCAAGAATAGAATATTATAAAAACCAGCTAACAATGAAGCAACAAAAAGAGTTCAATAGTCCATTCGAACATATTTCGAAAAGGCTTATAGAAGGCAAGCATGAAGTTTCAAGGTCCGAGATTGTTAAATCATATATGAAAGAAACGAAGAAGGAACTAAAGAAACATTTTTCTGCAGCAAGTTCCTCAAAGGCTATGTCAATTTCGTCTAATAGTCAAGGAGATTATATTGAATTCTCTAGTTTACCAGGAGAAGCCAAGGATACAGAAGACATCACATGCCTAGATGCAGACTTGGATAAATATTTAGAAAAATTTCAAGAAGAATTCATAGATCAATCAGGGGAGTCTTCCCAAAGCAAACCAGACAAAGGGAAAATAAAAGGCTTAAAAAGTGACAAAACACTTTCCCTACTCATAGTGGGAATCTCTGCAAAAGATAATAATTTATCTTCATAATGGGAATATCTGACAAAGCCCCATAAGGCAGACTTTGGATGCCAATTTAAATGGCCATGCTTCTCCCATGAGGAATCTCTAGTATATATATAATATTTTATTTTCTAATTTAATTTATGTATTTTGTTTCTTTCCGGTGTGTTTTCCCTATAAAAGGAGGTTTAGTTTCTAGCTGGGGGAGGCTAATTCTTAGCACCTCCTTTCTTTTTACAATCTTGTAAAATATTCATCTTATTAATAGAAACTTCAAGCTTTGGAGTCTCACTGGTGTATCTTTATAATTCTTATCATTCTTGTGCAAGTAAAAAATTCTTATACCATTATGTTTTATTCTAAGTTAATAAACATCATGATATGCTAAGCCCATAAAGTATTGAATCATGGCATAAAACACACCTTTAAGAAATGGTTTTAATATTACTTAAGTAATAATTAAGTAAAGGTTAAAGTAATTTACTGGCTAAGTTAATATTATAAACTGGCAGTTAGTACGTAAGGAAATTTTGTCCGTATGTTTAATTTGTTGTTAGGACGTCTTTTATTCCTCACAAACTACCTTGACGGTTTATTATTTTGTAAAATGATTAAATCTTATTGACGGTTTATTACTTTGTAAAAAATAAATCTTATTCTGTGATAACTCTGTTACTTATGGTATCATATATATATATATATGTGTGTGTGTGTGTGTGTGTGTGGTGGGATCTAGAGAGAACTCCTCTTAAAGAGAGAATAAAGAACTAGTAAATAATTATTTTTAACTATTTTTAAAAAATTATTTTGTGATTTTTGTTTCTTTCCTCCTTCTAATAAGATGATATTGTTCCTTAATAATAAAAAAAAACGTCGATGTAACGCGTATGTGCATTAATGTGTATTGTATATATAAAATAGTGTTTTATTGCATATAATACAACACAAATCCATTATCTATATACACTATTGAATATATGCAAATACGACACTAATAATTGTATGCAAAACACATTATCGCATACATGTAATACAACACTAATGCACTATATCGATTTTTTTTAATTTTCGTATATAATATAACACTATTGCAAATATACAATACAAACAACTATATATATGCTACTCAACACTATTTCAAATATCAAAATGCACACTATTGCACATATGCATTATAAAAAAAAGTCGGTGTATTGCATATATGCATTACTCGTTAATTTTTTTAATTTTTTTTTATTTTTATATTTTTTTGTGGTGAAGAATAACAACATATAAGAAGGATGAAAGAAAAAAAATTTGAAAATTATTTTTTTAATTAAATTAAAAATACTTCATTATTAGTTCTCTAGTTCTCTCAATAAAATGGAGTTTTTTCATGATCCTCTCCCACACACACACACATATATATATATATATTTCATTTAGGCGTATAGAATAAATATAGTAAATTGAGATAGTTTTGATGTTTATTAACTATAATGTATTTTAAAGGTAAGATAGGCAATTAATTTTTGAGAAAGATGAAGGCCGCATATGTTGGTCGACAAAGTAAATATGAAGGCTGTCGGAATAGATCTATTGGTCGACGGAGTACATATGAATGTCCGACATAATAGATTCGTTGGCTGACCGTTTATTAAACTGTTAGGCCGACTGCTTAATAAACGGTCGACGCCAGAACTAAACGGTCTGTTTCTTAAAAAAAAAACTATCGGCCCGACCGTTTAAGTATATACATGTCATGATATGGTTGGTTTAACAACGGAATGGTGTCTGATGTCAGTTATATTATGGTGTATCTTTTCGTTTAGAAAAAGACCATTTTAGGTATTATTTAGCTTGGGGTGTTATTCAATGAATTTGTGTTGTCAAATGGCAATTTTAATCATTTTCCCTTAAAAGTTACATATATATAAAATGTTGTTTGATTGACATGCTATCCATAGCATATATAGATCCGCTCTGTGCTTATAAGCTTATGTTCGACTTGTTCCATATTAACGCTTCCTTTAATTTTATGAACTAGATAAGGACGTACTAGAGAAAACAACCTAGCGTCCATCGAGTTTGAGCTCAAAGTTTACTCAGTGATAGTAGTGTCTTATTGTATACATGATAACCCCTTCCATTTCACTAGTAAAATGGCATGGTGAGCTTGAGCTTTCCCACGAAGGCCACTCTCCAAGACTCCATAATTTGATTTTTCTCTCTCTCACTCTCTCACTCAATCTCTCTCACTCTTACTATGCACACATATGCATGCATATGGTTTATATTTAAATAATATAAATAAATGGAAATATTGAGTTAACGGAGAATAAGTATAACATATCATGTTGAATGGTGGGGTTAATGGGTGAAGAAAAAAACTAAGTTTACGCTAATATGACGAATAGTCTAGAATAAATATAAGACATAACCTTATACGGTTACACTAAGCCATGGTATGTACCTTGTGTATTCGATACTTCTTTTGAGTCACATACTCACGTATTATTAGGTGTGCAATTATTTATTGGTTTTATTTTCTGTATATTCATACAGACATTAATGCATAGGGTGTTCAATTAATGCATTAATAAATTTCAAGTTATTTCCTGCCATCTGGCCATGAGAACTTGTCTTCTTCATGTTTACCTCTTTAATCCCCATGAAGGACCTTCCGCAAGCAAGAATAGTAAATGCTACATGCCATCCTTTATTGGTTTTATATTATATATATAAACCTAGAGAGTGAATGCAGTCATTTACATGTGATAAACGCACCTCTTATCAAATCAATAATAATGTATTTTTGTTAATGGCCAACAAGTAAAGCCTGGCTATCCAGGTAACCAATGACAAAAGGCAACACAATATGCCCATGATCACAGACATCATTGAGTGACCCGAGCCCACCATCTTATGTTCCGAGGAAACCCTCTGCCCGAGCCCCGAAGGCACAATGCAGTAAAATCTAATTGAGATCGGGTTAAACTTAAACGCTACAGCTGCCTATATTCTCAAATCTTTACTCCATCTCCAACGCTAGTTGAGCTAGCTAAAGCTTTCCATATTAAATGACAAAAAAATCTTCTTTGTTGACTTATTTTTCAGGTCCATGAAGAAATTTAAGAACAGTAGGTTCAACCAACCTTTATATTACCTCATGTCAATGTCCTTGAGTCAGCTTTTGAATCACCACCACCGTTTATATTACCTCATGTCAATGCCTATCTTGGTTGAGTTTTTGAATCATCACCACCATCGATATATCTATATATAGTGTATAAAGCGGTACACACCTATCCAAAAACCCTTGTCTTGCTGTTTATATATATCCTATAATAGCTAGCTAGGCTGAAACAAGATCTTGATCAACTGTTAAGCAATCTAAGGTAGATCACCATGGGCAGACCACCTTGTTGTGACAAAACAGAAGTGAAGAAAGGTCCATGGACTCCAGAAGAAGACATCATCATTGTATCTTATATCCAAAAACATGGTCCTGGTAACTGGAAATCTGTTCCAACCAATACTGGTATATATGTTATTCTTATTTGATTTTTATTTTTCAATAAAGATTCTTGTTTACATGTGGGTTTGTTAGAGTCAATAAATTAGGGTATTTATTGTATCCTGCAACCTTCTTTTTCAATGAACTGTTTGACTTAGTTTTTCTAACTTCAAATCTTTGTCAGGTCTGTTAAGATGTAGTAAGAGTTGCAGACTACGATGGACGAATTATCTTCGGCCAGGTATTAAACGTGGTAGCTTCACCAATCAAGAAGAGAACATGATCATCCATTTGCAAGCCCTTCTTGGCAACAGGTTTAAAGCTAGTGATTATCATGTTAAAAATATCATCTTTATGTGTTCTTGATGTAGGGTTTGGTTAACATATATTTTGTAGATGGGCAGCTATAGCTTCTTATCTTCCGCAAAGAACAGATAATGATATCAAGAATTACTGGAACACTCATTTGAAAAAGAAGATTAACAAGATCCAAAACAACTCAATATCTAATGACAAAAACCATCATCTTTCAAGTGGTTCGAACTCATCATTATCATCAGAAACTGGCATATCTAAAGGTAAATGGGAGAGAAGGCTTCAAACTGATATTCACATGGCTAAACAAGCTCTTACTGAAGCTTTATCTCTTGACAATAAGTCTATCAATCTGCCTGAATCATCTTCATCTATGCTACCACCACCACAGATGAATAACAGTACAAGTACTTACACGTCTAGTGCGGAAAACATTGCGCGGTTGCTTCCTAACTGGATTAAGAACCCTAAAAAACCTTCACATGCAAGCTTGGAAAGCCTTGATACTACTGAGACTAAGAACTCTTTCAAGGAACAGTTTCCAAGTCCTTCAAGTCATGAAACCTTTGAGAATTCATTGCAGTTTGGATTCAACAACTCAAACTACAGCAGTAACTCAGAAGTTTCCCAATCGGTTTCGCATGAAGCGATAAGTTTATTCCCTGATGAAAGGAAACCGAATGCTGAAAATGTTCAACTACCACCTCTTGGTTTTCTAGAGAAATGGCTTCTGGATGATACTACTGGTCAAGAACCTAAAGATACACTTATGGATCTTTCCTTAGAAGAAACTGATGGGTTGTTTTAACTCTTTCTTCGCATTATGCAAGTCATTCGTGACTAGATAATACACAACTGCTAATCGAATCTAGGCCGTCTATCAATCGTAAACAAGAAGCCTGTTTGTTTGTGTTTTTTCTCTTTATTTTCTTGAAAGTGTTAGGAAGAAGTGTAAATTTTCTTTTTTCTTTTTTCTCAACTACGAAAACCTCTTACACATATATCGTTATTACTCTGCTAAGCGACATGATAATGTAAACGCCACGTTTGGTCGAGTAAATGCGAGTGATAGGGTTTATCTATAAGCGTGATGCATAGTAAGTCTCATCATCTTAGAACAAATCTTTGTACTCTGGGCTTCTTTATACTGGCCATATCTAAGACAATGATGAATGAGAATTAGGTTTTTAACTTTATCTTGAATTCTAAATTAAATTGCCAATGAGCTTTAGCTTAACCGATGTTGAAGAGGGAGTGACAATTTGGGCTGGAGACCGCAAGGACTCATGTTCGAATCCGATCTTTACGGGTTTTATCGCAGTGGGTCTTTGGGCGACGGATTTTCCCCGAAACAGGAGATGGTGGGCTTGGGGCTGTTAGTTCGTGTCTTAACGTGTTTAACATGTTAGAGGCGACATGATTAACACAAGTATCAAACAAGAAAACGACTCGTTTAACAATTGACTTTGTTGATTTAAGCATGACAGTTATACGTTTTATGTACCAAGAAGGAGATATAATGTACTCTAGCATCTTACTTTTAATTATAAATTTATAAAAAAAAGTATAAAATTGTATAGTGCACTTATTTGTTAAACAGGTCTTATCGTGTCTAAGCAGGTGTCCATTATAAAAGTCCAAGTTGCCGACAAGAATTGATCAATCACTACTTCCGGTACTATTATTTAGTCGGAGTGTATTAATAATCTTGATTATTCAAATATGACAAGTTATAATATTTAATTCTTTTCTTCAATTATTAGTGACTTCATAGAAACATTCAAACGATTTACAATGAAGTGGCAGGTAAGCGGGCAACAAGCTGCGCCGCAACCCTCTTTTGGATAGCAAACCCAATCCGACTAAAATCAAAGTTTTGATTCTTATAGTACTTTTCTCGACATTGAATTGATGATGTCAGGACGGAGAAGGGAAGGGGAATTCAAGTTTCTTCAAATAAAGTTTGACTTCTTCTCCTATGTATTATCAAATGGGATATTAATCCAAAACTTGCAGGTAGAATTGTTAATTTTAATAATGTGTCTTAAGCAATGTAACAAAATCATTAAATTAGAAAAATTTTCTATTTTAGTTTACCACACTCCAGGGAAAAAATCAAATTTTGTAGTGGAACAACCAATGATTCTCAGTTCAAGTGGTTGAAGTAAGACACCTAAAAACTTCATTAATAAAGAAAAAGAAAAGGGCATGTATTGGGTTCAATTCCCACTTCTGATAAAAAGATAGGGGGTCTCAGGGTAGGCCACAAGGTTTTCTAATTTTCTTACATATGGTGTGTTTCTACTTGAGGGGTTTAAATGATGATAATCGGGTGAGTCAATGGTTCGCCAGTAATTCAAATGGGCGTTAAAAAGATGTAATATGTATCATGGCCACGTATCTCATTTTACTCCTTCACTAAGTTTTATATTTGTTAATGTATGTGTTAGGTGACTAAATAACGTGAACTACCTTTCGCTCATATCGCATTCGAAAGCGTCTTCCATGTTGTAGTTAGCTAATAAAAGTTCAATAATTACGCTTTGATTCACGTATTGTGCATTTAAGTCGCTTATTTTTGTTGATAACGACAATCAAATATTCGAGATATCAAGCATAATATATGATACTTAAACATAAGTTGAGTGTCACAAAACCTTCGGTTGCTATATAAAGGCATGAGCAATATCGGGCATATGCATACATGTAATGTTGTGGAAATCCCGACCAGACAGCGATTAAACCCCAATTAATCGTTAGTTGCTACCCTACCGATCGACTTGTCACCAATTACTCCTCATTTGTCCAAAATCAGTTAAAATTGAAAATATGTATATTTGAAAATTTACTTATAAATTCCAATCCGATCAATCCTGGTTAATTCATATTAATCCCGATTAATCGCTAGTCCCTACCCTACCGCTTGACTAGCGCCTAACAATTTTTACAACGCTGCATATAGGAAACGATCATGATGACACATGGGAGGTTTGTTCGGGAGGCTACTAAATCAATTTGGGGCATAGAAGCTGCATAATTAAATTCAAAGGTTTTTCTAATCACAATTTCAATTGCTGTTCGCCGTTGGGTGGTAACGTCTGAATTAAATACTCATGTGATGGGTGATAGATCTCATTCAATAAACTTTGATGTTGAGTAAGACGGGTGTCACATTGTTTAAACGTTACACGTTTCTCATTAAAAAATCCGAATGATTTACAAAAAAAAGATATTCCTGAAAGTATATATAACAAATGATGATATTGAAAACATGGTCATTACATACCTCTTATATCAATTCAAATCGAAGCATTGTTGCCATAACCAAAATCAAAAGAGTAAACTGCGGTTTTCGTCCCTGTGATTTATCAAAATATGCGGTTTTAGTCAAATAGTTTTAAATATGCGTTTTCATCCATGTGGTTTCATTTCACTTGCAATTAAACCTGCTACCACTAACCCTGTTAATCCTGGTCGTTAAACCCATCAGCGTGCTCATCACGTGATGGACAGTTTTGTTCTTTTTCTCCCTAAATAAACCCCAACCCCTAATTCGCAAGCCCCCTCGTGTGAAGGGCTGAGGTGTATTTGGAAAAAAAAGGACAAAATTGCTCTCACGTGAGGGCCACACTGATCGTTAACGATCAGACTTAATGGGGTTAGTGGGATCGGGTTTAACTGCAAGTGAAATGAAACCACAGGGACGAAAATCGCAAATTTTAAACTATTGGACTAAAATCGTAGATTTGGACAAACCACATGGACGAAAAACGTAGCTTACTTAAATCAAAATGAAATTTTGATTACGTAATTTTACAATTTTTTTTAAGGAGCCACAAACTTTTAAAGGCCACGTAGCGAATGCTATCCGTAAGCTAATCTTATTATTTCATTATAATTTACTATAAAACGATTACAATAGAGTGGCAGGCAAACGGGCACCAAAAGGTGGCTCATATCAGTAATAACTACTTGGTGTGGTTGAGACTTGAATTTGTAACAAGCCCAATTCAACATACATCTAAACAGTTAACACACGCACAACGAACCATATACATTCCCTCATCGAGTCATCGTTAATTCGTTATACCTTGAAGTGTTGAACCAAACACCACCTAAAAAGTTATATGATCATAATCTAGCTTTGGTTAATCATTAGGATTTCTTCATCTGACTTTGATTCTCTTTATTGAGATGATTGAAAATTTAGCTGTTTTGATATGATTCATGAGTATTTGTGGTTACCCATTATAACTTGATACTCATTTCATATAATTCCATTATTTTTAGAGTTAAAAACCTTCACTAGCATATGAGGATAAATGCATACATGTATGCATATGTAGAGAGAGATGGCAAGTTAATATTGAGAACAAATTCAAGAAGAAAAAACAGTCTACATTGTATTTAGCTATGGTTTTAGAATGAACAAGAGAGTAAAAGACCAATTTTTGATCAAACAGAACTATAGAAATTAATCAAACCAACCTATAAAACAACTTGTGAGCTGTGATTCTCTTTTCCATGATGGAGTCTCTTTCATCTTGTATTATGAATAGGGTCGGATCCTCTCCGAATTCTCCTTTTGTTCGATTGGTTTGGGTCAAACATCATTGCAGGTGTTGGTGCTATACTCACAAGTTCTTCAACGTTAACACCTTTTAGAACACGCGAATTTCTTGTAAACATTTTTTCTCCTCCCCATCTCAAAGCAAGTTCAATGCTTTTGAGTGAACAAACCGCGCCTGATTGTGTGGATAAAAATATTATACAAACAAAGGTCATCATCATCACTCTATAATTAGTTATCCCCATATTTGGAGAGAGTGAGAGATGAGTGATGGTTGTGTGTTTGGTTATGGAATATGACTGTCACATATATGGCATAGTTTAATCTTTTGTGAGATTTGGATGAAAGTAAAGGTGGAAAAAGCAAATGAGAAGTAGATTCATTTCAATGATGAGGATGATGATGATGATGTGCAATAGAAGCCATAAAAGATACATGCATATCAAGGGGATGCTCTTTAGTAGACTCTGACAGGTTTGAATGAAAAGCAAGTTGGAAGACCAATCTTGGAATCTTTATAAAATATGTCTCTTATTCAATCTTTGATCTTGCTCTCAACTTCCTTGCAAGGTAATGAAAGGGTGTCGCGCACACAGTTTTTCGCTTTCTCGGATAAAACGGCTAGTAATGATAATGACATATCTGATTCTTAATTACAAAACAAATTACAAACTTTGCTGAATTGAAGTAATAATTTATGAATATACAAACTTTGTTAAGAATGTAATACAAATTTAAGTTATGTAAAAAAAAAAAAGCTATTGGAGATTGTTACAGATGCAAGAAAGCCAGATAAAGAAAAAGTTGGTTACTGATGGAATAGAAACATCTAACAACCAAGAATTTGCTTTATCAACTTTAGAATTCCAAGCTCTTATATCCATGCATTCAATTCATAAACCTCTCATCCTTTCTTTATTTATACTTTTCTTTCTTTCCCTATAACTATTTGTTTTGCACTTTCAAACCATTACAATGTGGGTCCCATTTACAATTATATAAACAAAAATATACAAACTCAAACTCGATACACGAAAAGAACTCGCTTTTTGGCAGCCTGAAAACACACCTCACACGCGGGATGTAACATAACAAAAAACACTAGATACAAGTATACAAATAACTATGCTATTGAAGTGTATCATGGGTCGGGTTTACTGGTGGTGTGTATGTAGGTGTTGGAGTCGTGGGTCTGGTGACATGTGACCCTCTATGTTGTTCTTCATGATTCATGAATGGAACATTGGCGGCTGCCAGTGTTTCATCTTCTTCTTCCTGTTGTGAAAAGGGTGGTAAGGTCAGGTAAAAATGGGTTGACCCACATTGGTTCAAAATTTTTATAAAAGGACTACTGTATTAAATACGACTAAAAAAATATATCCTTAAGATAATATCATAATGAATGGGCGGGTCAGGTAATGGGCCAAATGGGTTCACCTTAAAATGGATTACTTCATAAGTTTATAAACGATTGGGTTGACCCACAAAACAATTTTTTCAAATTATTGAATATATAAATATTGATTATATTAAATATGATCACAAACAACTATATTATCAAGAGAATAATGTCATTTCTAAATAGAATGATTTGAGGAAAGCATTTGGATAAGCTTTTGACAACTTAAAACACATTAGAATGTTCCCTTTATAGATAAGCTAACTACTATAGTTTACGCGCTTAACCCGTTACCATTTAAAATGGAGCCCAAATGGACCCTCTTTTGTACACATGGGTTGCAATTTCTAACTTTACAGAAAAAAAATGTATTTGACCTGTTGACCCGTTATTAGTAAAATTCTACCCACATTGACCTCGTATAGCTAACTTTTGTATTTGACCCGTTATCAATAAAATGCAACCCAAACCACCCTCTATTGCAAATTGCAACTTCCACCTTTAACAAAATACGAATTCATTAACTAACAAATAACATTGTATTCTACCTGTGATTCCCTGCAACGTCGCACCATACTGATTAACCAGAGCATTATGTAGCAAGGAAGCAGAAACCCGGCTGCCCGAAGCAGAAATAGCTGCAAATATATAAATGCAATCCTTAAAAGATCATAAAGATACTTTTTTGGGCTTAAGAATACGGTTGCAATTAATCTCACTTACAGCAAAATAGATTGTAGGATCATCAGCAGCGTCATAATCATCATCTCCAATAATAAGAGCATGCCTCAATATCAGAAGAACCATCAACTGCCCAAGAAAATGTAAATCGGTTACGCATGTAAAGATTCTGGATGATTACTCAAACCCGAACACAGCTAATTTTTGCGGGTCGACTCTAACACGACCCGTTTAACATGAACGTGTTTGTGGGTTCCACCTGAAGCTGAACAGAAACCGTTTATAGTTAACTTTATACTGAACTAGGAGTGTGCATGAAACCAGAAAACCGACCCCTAACTGAAAACCCGAAATAACCGAACCCACACAAAAAAAACTAACGGTTTGGTTTTATGTTCTGTAGAAAACGAACTTTTGGTTAGGTTTCGGTTTTTCATGTTATTAGAACTGAAAAAAACCGACCGAACGTGTGGATTTTCATTTGTAATTTTGAATCATAACTAATTTATAAAATTTAATAACTAGTGTAACCGACATATTTTAGCCCAGATGTTTAATAACAAATCAATCATTAATTAACAAAACGATTTAGGCCAAAATTCTTTTTCAGGCCCGAAAAACAAGCCCAAATGGTAAAACCAAAAACCCGATGGCTTACCATGAAAGCAGCTGGGCGATAAAAGGAAGAACCATTGGCATTGTTATCTCCAACTTCATCATAGTCTGACTCAGCAACTGGCGTGACGGAGACTCGAGGATCATTAAATGCTAAATTTCCACTGCAGTGTTTGGCTAATCAAATTGATGATCTCAAGTTGCTTGAAATGATGATGATAATAATAATAATAATAATAATAATAATAATAATAATAATAAAATAGCATGCCTGATATTGATGAGGGTGTCATTAGATTGAGGTGGGGGAGCAGTGTAATCGGGTTTGTAAGGCTGTAGAATGAAGATTTTTACAACAAGTTAGCAATTTATTTGTCGGGTTACATCTTTATCTTTATACTTAATAAATAAGTAAATATGGTGTCATGTGGCACAATTCTAGGACCCCTAAATTGTTTTTTCCCGAACTTTTTTCCTAGTCGGTTTTTTTTTTCTCTGCAATCTAATAATCATTTCTTTAGTTTCCTCTGTAATTTGATCATCGTTTCCTTATTTTAGGTATTAGTTTTGACTGTTATATTTACAAAATAAAGTAAATAGACACATTTGTATACAATACTCTACCGTCCTAGACATTTTCTTGTTTATAACATATTATACATGTTTTATTACCTACATATTTGTTAATTACATAGAAAGGAAAGATATCCGAAATTCAAAGATAAGCCACACACTTATATATCTATATCTATACCTTACAACTTGCAAAATTAAAGAAAACTGATTTCAATTTAAAACATGGGTTTCCTCTATTCAACCTGTGTAATACACGGGTTTCCATTCTAGTTTATATTATTTGTTGGAATGGATTAAAAACCTGTGGTCAACATATATAAAAACCAAAAATAAAAATAAAAAAATAGGCATTGAAGTACCTGATGACAAATTTCACAAATTATGTCTCTTTTTTCATTGCACCATCTCTGCACACATTTCCTGTGAGCAAACTGCAAAATATGACTACTTCAGTATAAATTCACACACACATGAATATCAGAAGAACCATCAACTGCCTAAAAAATAAGTCATTTATGCATCTAAATTTCCAGATAATTACTCAAACCTAGAGGCACTAAACGGGCCGTGTTCGTAGGTCAGAAACACGAACGGGTTGACATGAACACGACCCGTATAAGCTCATGAACTCGCAACACTGACCTGTTTAGCAAAACGTGTTTGCGGGTTCGACCCAAAATTGCACTAAACTACACAGAAAGAGACAAAAATAACATGAAAATTGCCTTGAGGCTGCCTCTGCAAGCACAAGGAGCTTCAAGGTTTTTGATGATATCTTCATCCTGGCATATTCGGCATTCGATTGATCGAACAAATGGTTTTTGGTCACCAGAAACATCATCTTTATCAACAGGTAAACTTATGTGGTCTTCCATCTGCATAAGAATCAAAACCCACAAATATTAAAGCAATCATCAATTAAGTTAACTGTCTGTCACAAATCAAGCAATTGGGAATGAAAACCTACAGATTGAAGGTTAATTTGGAAATTGAAATTGGGTACCTTTGAATTAATTTTAGAAAGCGTTGTTGGCAGGTGAAGTTGTGAGCTGGATGTTGATATGGTGCCAAGATATTAATTTGACATTTTCGAATAATAATATACATACAAACCGACCAGTTGCGTGCAACGATGGGGATCAATTTGGATTTTTCTTTTGACCACCCTAGTATAATTATAATTATATTATATTATATCATATCATTTAACTTCCATTATGTTTTTGTTATTTTTCTATCACTTGTTTCCTAAAACTGTCTTTCATGTTTATCCATTTTCATATAATAATTTGCTTTTTTTTTTTTTTTTTTTTTTTATGTTTGTCCATTATCTATTACTTTTCTCATTGTTTAAAAGTGGTAGGGCACATATTAATCCTATCTCTAAATCTATATATATGAGTATAAATGTATACACAGTGAAACAAAGACGACCCTACCTTTGTTTCATGGCAGAAGATCGATTCCACTGTACTCCCACTGATTTATGGTACCCTTTCGGACGATCACCTCATTAGGGTTCTTGAGAGTCGAGACCTAAACAACCACATATGAGGCTGTTGGGTTTCGATGGTGATCAGTCAAAAAATATTTATTAAAACTCGGTTCAATAAACATGACAAATAAGAATTAATCCAATTAATTAACATATGCGCAGCGGAAAAGTAAACGAGTAATTAACACCAAAACTAAACCCGACAGGATCCGGTTACATACGATACGAGCACGGTATAAATATAACAATTAATCTAAAACTACCGATGAGATAAATATACCTTTGCGGTTAATAACTAACCATTTGAGACACCGAGGTACAACAAACTAACGCTAGGTGGCGAACCGAAACAAGCGGGGTGCAACAAGTGCCGCGGAACAGCAGTGCGCGACACGTTGTAGCGTCAGAAAGCGGGTATCCGTCAGCGCAACAGTAAGAAGTGGCTGGTGCTTGGCTTTTAGCGGCTGCAGATTAGCGGTGTCGGCATCAAAAGTCTAAGACCAACGGAACCGGTTGTCGCATAAGAAATATCACGAAGGTGATTGGCGGCTCATATTTACTTGGAGTATTATCCAAGTATTAATTTTGGCCGGCTTCTAGTTTCCCATGCTCCAAGAATGTTGGAGCTTTGCCATGTGAAAAACAAAGTTCACGAGGGCCGGCTCTGGTTCTTTTTTCTTCCAAAAACTTGGAGTAAGAACTATTAGGTTATCTATCTATTATTATGATTATGATAATCATAATAAGATAACAACCGGGCCTCAAAGTCCAACTCGATCCAACTCTCGTTTAAAGCCCGAATCAATTTATTTAGCTAGTAAATAAACATAATATTTATATTTAGTATAAATAATAAATTCGTTTTATGTTCGTCATTACTAGTTAAGCGAGTTAAGCTGATTTAATGTTCGTTGCCAAAGGTGTAACTCTTACGGGTCGTAACTCGGTTGGTCGCATTAAATTAATCGGATCGGTCCATAATTTCCAACAGTCTCCCACTTGGACGGATTTCGATTAATATCCTAAACGCAGACAACCAGCGGTGCTCTAGCTACACATGGTTGCCCCCAACAAGTTACAACACTTTAAAGTCATTAACCAAAACATCTTGGAATACACTATTGCAAGACAATGAGCTTATGGTAATCGTTGTCATTTATCCTTTCCGTATAAGACATCAATTGAACAATGAGACATGGATGAAATTCAATCTCATATGGTGTTCAATCATTATCGTTCTCGATCAAGAGTCAAAGTGGTCCAATCAAACACACAGTAAGTTTGGGTAAGGCCTTACATTTCACCAGTTTGAATCAACGAGGGTGCCATGATGTCTAACTGTTACAAATAATGTAAGAGTACAGAATCTCATCTTGACTACATACAACTCCCACTGAACTTCAAAACTACTCCCAACCAATGCCTTTATGACTGGCAGTTACGCGACAGCGGTTGACATTGATAAAAGAATATTCTTTGGCAAACGAAAGTTCTAGTATATATCTCAGGTCAAAGGATACTAAATGAGTATACCAATATCAAAGCATCTTATGACTAAGATCCATGAAGATGATTTGATGCGAGTTACATCCAACGTCATTCAAAATGAGGTCTGTGAGTTTGGAAGTCAACTCCTTGAGTCCAAAATCAGAATAGTCTTAATTCAAAGTCGTTCCCACGAGTCTGACCGACTATGGATAATTTAGAATTCAAGATTCATGGATTAAACGTATTAAAATCGAACACAGTTATAAGACTCAGTTTTTGCATTTAACAAGTAAATCAAAAGTGAATTCAAAAGTATAACCGTTTAAGTGTTCATTCATCCAAATACTAAATCAAAACATATGTGTAGCTAATCTAAGACCGATAGCATCCCATTATTGGTCATGCCTGTCCTGAGTCATCGGCTTAGTAAACAGGTTTGCTAGGGTTTGATGTGTGTTTACTTTGCTTATTATAATGTCTTCTAGTTCCAGTATTTCTCGTATATAGTGGAACTTACTTAGAAGTGTGCTTGGCACAGTGATGTGATCTGGGCTCTTTGGCTTGAGCAATGGCTCCTGTGTTATCACAGATTACGTCGATCGGTTTCTGAAAATTGGAACCAGATCGAGGTTAGCTATGAATTTCTTTATCCAAGCAGAATATGAGCGAGAAACATCTCGGTCACTCTGGAAGTTAGAGTCAGTGTAACACCTTACAGGGAGCTTCTCTTCCACTCCTCCAAACACTAAGAACATATATTTGGTTCTTCTTAAGTACCTTAGAATGTTCTTAATTATAGTCCAATAGGCAACGCCAGGACTTTGCTGATAACGGTTGGTCATGTTTAAAGTATACGAGACGTCAGGTCTAGTGCACAACATAGTGTACACAATAGAACCAATCGCTGAAGCATATGGAATTTCTTGCATGTGCTTAGTTTCAATGTCCATTGCCGGAGGTTGTGATTTGTTCAATACGGTTTCTTTAGCAATGGGAACAACTCCTTTCTTGGAGTTATCCATTGAGAAGCGTGTCATGACTTTGTTTATGTATGTACTTTGACTTAGCCCTAGAAGTCATTTAGACCTATCTCAGTAGATCTTGATTCCTAGAATATAAGCAGCTTCACCAAGATCTTTCATTGCGAAACAAGATCCTAACCAATGCTTAACTTCCTTAAGTATAGGAATGTTGTTTCCAACAATCAGTATATCATCCACATACAAGATGAGAAATGATATAGTGCTCCCACTAGCTTTTCTGTAAACACACGGCTCATCTTCAATCTTGACAAAACCAAACTCTTTGATTTTCTAGTCAAATGAAATTCCATCTGCGAGATGCTTGTTTAAGTTCATAAATGGACTTATTCAGTTTGCACACTTTGATCGATTTGATCATAGCAATGGGCAAGAAGGTTTCATCAAAGTCAACGCCTTGAGTTTGAGTAAAGCTTTTCGCAACTAGCCATGCTTTAAAGGTGCGTACATTTCCATGCATGTTAGTGTTTTTCTTGAAAACCTATTTGCTCCCTACCACATGAACTACGGGGTAGGTCAACCAAGTTCCAGACTTGATTGTCATACATAGATTGCATCTCGGCGCTCATGGCTTCTTGCCATTTCTCATATTCAGGATCTAAGGCAGCAGATTTGTAGTTAGTAGTTTCGTCATTTGTCTCACTCCATATGTATTTAGAATTTGGTACGCGAGTCCTACTACTTCTATGAACGCTCGTGTTTATGTCGGATGTATCAGCAACAACATCTTGTTGATCAGACGCTCCAACTTCCTCATCGGTTGTTTGTGGTTCTTGAATTTCTTCAAGATCGACAATATTATTTCCAGTTCCTCGATCGAGAATTTCTTTCTCGAAGAAGTGGCCCTTCCTTTTGATAGAAATCAAATTTATATCAGGGTGGAAGAAATAATATTCGCTTTGGTTATAGTACTCGACGAAAACAACTTTTACGCCGCGGGGATCGAGGTTGTCATCAGAATCATTGGTGACATATGCATCGCATCCCCATACTCTAAGGATAGACAAATTGGGTTACGCCCATTCAATATCTCATATGGGGTTTTGTTAACCCTTTTAGTTGGAGCCAGATTGAAAATGCGGGCAGCGGTTATAAGGGCAAAGCTCCAAAAGGAGTGAGGCAAGTTAATTCTACACGTCATCGATCGGACCATGTTTAGCAAGGTTCGATTTCTCCTCTCGCTCACGCCATTATGTTGGGGTGTGCCGGGTGGAGTGAGTCATGAAACAATTACACGCTCTTTTAGATTATGTATAAATTCCAAGCTGAGAGATTCTCCACGTCGATCAAATCGAGGTGTTTTAATCATTTGACGGTATTTTACTTCGTTTTAAGACTTTTGAACTTTTCAAAAGTTTTAAGATTGTGTTTCATAAGAAAGACATAAGCATATTTACCAATATTAGAAACGAAGTATTTTTCTTGATTTCTAGAAATGGTTCTGAAAGGGTCGCAAACATTAGTATGTATGAGTCCTAGCAGATCATTCGCTCGTTCACTTTTATGAGTGAAGGAGTCTTTGGTGAGTTTGTCAACTGAGCAAGACTTGTATTCGTCAAAAGAGTCCGGTCCTATGGATTCAAAAATCCTTTCTGATTGGAGTCTCTTAACTCGTGCCTTGCTTATTTGACCAAGTCGGCAATGCCATAGAAATGTATCATTGATGCCAGATTTGATATGTTTAGAAAGATTATATGTGTTATTGTTTGTTTGAAGATCAATCTCATAAATACGGTTTCAAGGTTTAGCCTCAAAATAAAATGAGATTAGTCAAGTAGGCGGAAATATAAATACAATTAAAAGCGTACTTAAATCCTTGTTCAAAAAGAAACGAAACGAACAGTTATCTAAGGTAACCGCAAGGCCAAATTGACCATGCAAAACGATATGTGCTTGAAACTGGGACTTTCTTCCCATCATAACCCATGAGTTGCATGTTGCCTTGTTTCAGTTTCTTCCATTTTCATGTTCATGCAAGACATTCATGATGTGGTAACCACATCCGTTATCAAGTACCCATGTGTTGTCAGAAACAGTGAAAAGTCCAAAAACAAAAATAGAAATCCTTTAAGAGGAGCATTCTCCAATGACCCTTTTATCTCAGCTTGGCCAGGTTCTTGGGCAGTTACATTTCAGTGCCCCACCTTGTTGCATTCAAAGCACTGTCATTCTTCATGATACGGCAGTGGTGGTTTTGCAACTTCTTGTTAGTGTTGGTGGCAGCCGTGGCAGCAACAATAACCTTTTTCTTACCTTTGTTGTTATAACCCGTTTTCTTGGGGTTGGGCTTCTTAACACCCATAGATTTGACCACACGAACTTGATTAGTTTTATTTGAAATATTCATCACTCTCATCGCCAGGCATTCATAATGAAATTCTTCACGAACTAGTCGTAAGAACTGGGGAGAGAGTTCAATATGAAATCCTCTACCATTTCATCCAGTAGGGGACAACCAAATTTAGTCAATGTACCGTTTTTCTTAAGCACATGAGCACTAACAGAGTGCTTATTTGCCATCTTGAGAACTATTCTTAGATTGCGGTGCTATTCGAGAAAGGTGGTGTCATTCAGCGTTTCTTTCTCAAGTACATGCTTGAGAGTAAATAAGGAGTTATTATCAGTTGACATCTGTGTCACACCCTCAAAATCCACTAACGGAGTTTTACCGTCAGAGGGTGTGAACTGGCAGGATCGGAATCATTAGTTATAATCAAACCAAAGAAAAACGTTTAAATGTAAATAAGTGCGGAAGCGTAAAACCTTAATTCAAAAGTTGCGTCACGCAGGACGACTTAAAACCAAATGTAACTGTTAAAATTAAGTTTGCAGAATAAAGATGTTTTCAATTAATGCATGCTCCTAAACCGCGCGCCCGCCTCGGCTACCTGAGAATAACATACTAAAAGTGTCAACACAAGGTTGGTGAGTTCACAAGTTAAATAAGATAAATCGTTTAGCGTTTTGCGTAACCTCGTTACGGCGTTTCAGTGTTGCGTAACCCCGTTACGACGTTTAAGTGTTGCGTAACCCCGTTACGACGTTTAAGTGTTGCGTAACCCCGTTACGACGTTTAAGTGTTGCATACCAGATAGTGTTATGTCAAATTATATATCGATAGGTAGCTAATCTATACAACAAGTATCGCTAAGTGGTTCGCGACCGAAGCTGACTGTTTATCAAGTGCCCGTCACCAGGTCAATCCAGACCATGGTAAGTGTTAGCCAAAATTACACCCACTCAACCTCCAGTTGAGCTTAGCGTCGGGTGGGGTTTGTCAAACCCAGTAGTACTACTCAACAGTGACTCGCTATTCCAAATATTAACCGGTCCGATGTGTGGGACTTCAAATGTTACGTTTGCCGCTTAGCCTTTACAAGTGATATATAATTTATAACAAAATCTTAAATATGCGTTTATCTCAGAAAAATACGTTTATCGGAGTATGTTATCTCCCCCAAGTGAAAACGTTTGAAAACAGTTCAAAGAGCGGGGTAAGTGAAACTCACTGTTTGCGAAGAATATCCCGATCTAGATCACCAAGTGATGCGCGTCGTAGAAACTCTCTAGCGTTCTAAATAACAAAGAGATTTTCTAAGTATCGGTACGTTTAACGAGTCTCTAGACTCGGCACATAATACCTATGCACGTAACAGATTTCGTGTTTCGTTTGTGAATTGTGTGTGACTTAAACAAGTACAATTGTGATACGATACATGAGTGAGCAATTACTTTCGTGTCACGTACTAATAACATACTTTACTAGCAATTATCCCCGTAAGGGCATTTTGGTCAACAAACAAAGATTAACTAACCATTATTCCCCATAAGGGCAATTTGGTCAATTCATGGCAATCAATTAACAACTATTCCCCGCAAGGGTATTTTGGTCAAAACACAACAATTATATAAAAACTATCATATTTCATGCATTTTTACACAACTCAGCAGCTAGTTTCATTATGACAGAATTTTTACTTGAAAGATTGCACTAGTTCACCGATCATAACGTCTCAATTAATTCACCAAAAATCACCACAGAAGCATACATATCTTAGGTTTCCAGAACATATTTTATCTTATTTTTATTCCACATATTTTTCTTATAATGACCAAAACATTACAGCAAACTCATATCAGTCAGATTCATGCGCAACAGAATGTTATTTGCAATTCCCGTTAAACGAAAAATTCAATAAATGCAAGACACTTGGGTTTGGTTCCTAACTCAATGAGTAAACTTCCAGAAGTGGAACCAACCCAATTGGTCTCGTAGTTCATGAGATATAACATTTACAACATAACCTAACAGCAGGTCTAACAGCTCAGCTTTGCACCACGTTTTTGTAAAATCATAAAAGCACACTTATACTTGTCCAAAAATTACAAACTTATACTTCATGGAAACTAGACTCAACCTAGTTTACTGCAGTACCCACAATCTCAACCAATTTTCACGTTTACACTTCGTTACAGTCACTTGAACATCGTATACACATTCTGTCCAGATTCTGTTCACATCAAAACTTAACAATTTCACTAGCCATGGATCACAAATAAATCATATAACATGCTAGACACTAATACTACTATCCATGCATCTCCATTACACCATACATACAAGATTAGGGTTTGTGTTTTAACTCAAATCAAAGACAACAATGAATCATGCAACAACATCAATCTAGTTATCAATTCATTATCCAAATAACAACAATCATATTAACCATATACATGAACCAAAATCGGCTGCCTAGGGTTTATACTTAACCCATTAAACATCAAAGTTAAACAACAAGGAGGTAAGGATGATCAAGTATACCTTCCTAGCACCTAGTTCTTGGATTAATCAATTAATTTGAGGTGTATATGTGAGAGTGTTGTGGACGGCAGCCGTGAGGGAGCAAGGAGGGAGGCCGATCGGGTCTTGTGTTTAGAAAATAATTTAGGGTTTAGTGTTAAGGTTATATTTATAATAATACAAGTTACACTCTAGTCCCTAATCTTTCAAGTGTTACATCTCTAGCCTAAACTAGTTGGTTCTTGTTTCTTGTTTAACATTCCACATAACAATCAAGTAACACACATATACCTAACACATAATTATCAACATAATTAGTGTTTTGACGTTTGTCGTTTATTTATCAATCGTTCGCGTCAACTCGTTTGCGTTTCGGTGCAAATCCCGAAAGACTACACATGTAGTAAGTGTTAAGCGTCATTTAAACCCTAGTTTAAATGTAATGAAGTGTGCGTTATAGATTCAACGATCTTAAAGTTTGAATTGACGGAGTTGAGTTTAAAGGGGTTAACCTGAAATTGACGATTGTCACAATCTGTTTAATAAGCAAATTTAATTTTAATTAGTATTTTCGATGTTTTAATTCCATTATTAATGACCCAATTAATATTAATAAAATAGGAACTTGAGAATCTGGCTTCCAGTTAGTAATGGCAGCTGTAGAACACAACATTAGTAAGTGGTTAGGCAGACTGAAAACGATTGCCAATTGTGAATAAAGCACAACTCTGGGTTATGAGGCCTATTAATACAACAATTGCCCAAGTTGATACGTTTAGCCTCATCTATGCCCACTTTAGTCTTCAGACAGCTGTAGCACGTAATAGAAGAGTAAAGTAATAGTCACTCTAGTATAGTCACGTGTGAAAAGGCGGATGTGTCAACGAAACCCTTTCACCTTGAAGAGATAGGCTAGAAAACAAGTGCGGTGTTGTAGCTCCAAACACTTGAAATTTCGCAGTATGCCTCAAGTGTGGCTTATAGTAGGATGTCATAGACTATTGATTTTAAAATTGAGATTAATTTTAGAATTTATCAAATAGAGTAAAAGTCCAGTTTTACTGTATTAATCGGGACAACTTGATGAACCCTTTCATCTCTCAGGACTCTTAGTTTTAATAACCTATTAAAACTAAGTTTGTCGCGATACATATAACCAATTTTAAGTTAATAGAAAATCTATTAAGTTATAAGTTTTTAAAAAATTAAATTTAGTTTAATTCACAAAAACATAATTGATTATTATTTGTTTTAAAATTTAATTTGCCAAGTTGTAAAACTCCTTTTAGAACTTGTTTTAAAATGATCGTTTTTTATTATTTTAAAACTCCTTTTAAAATATATATTGGTGTGAGGTTGATTATAATATAACAGTTATAAAGTATAAGTAACCACAAAAGCAATAAAAATATGTAAATCTATATGGCCAAATATTTGTTCGATCTTGCTAGAGCCTATTAGCAAGACCTAACGGGTCACGGGGTCACAACACACAAACAACCACAAGAATGAACTTGAGTGCATCCAATCGTCGTCTTAAGCAACTCCACTAACTTCGTGATTCCTGTTTGGCTTCCTTGGTCTTTGTCTTCGAGTCTTCGTTTATTACATTATTTATAAAGAAAACAAATACAATAAAGGAAAAACCCTAGCTATTACAACTTTGAACTATCAATATGGTCAAAACCAAATCATCACAAGCAACCACAAAACACGGTCGGGCCATATTTACATATTATGAAACAATCACACAATAAATCGGGCAAGCTTTTGGTCAAACAAAACAAATAAAATTTTGACCAAAATATAAAGTTGCCCTATAAAAAATTAGATCAGAAACTTTAAAACCAGTTAAAGTTTGTGTTCTAATTCCGGTTAAAATACCGGTACCGACTCGCATGTTGTAACCAAGGCTCTGATACCACTGTTGGGTTTCGATGGTGATCAGTCAAAAAATATTTATTAAAACCCGGTTCAATAAACATGACAAATAAGAATTAATCCAATTAATTAATATATGCGCAGCGGAAAAGTAAACGAGTAATCAACACTGTTAGTGCACGGTTTTGCGTCTAGAGTCTTTGTATTTATCGTTAATGTTTATTTGATGGTTAATGTAATATTTAATGTTTATTTTGAACTATTTCGTTAAGTTTAAGTCTAGTTCGCTAGGGATGTTAGCGAACTAAGACTAGTTCGTTAAGGTTAAGTCTAGTTCGCTAGGGATGTTAGCGAACTAAGACATTATTATGTATTCTCACCTGATTCGTTAGGGGATGTTAACGAATCAGGGGGTGGTTCGTTAAGTTAAATTATGTAACGAAGGGGAAGCTGGTTCGCTAGGGTATGTTAGCGAACCAGGTAACCTTCTATATATAGTGAACAACTGTTCACTTGTAATGAGGGGAGTTTTTGAGAGATATAACACTATTCAGAAAAGTTTTAAAGTATTTACTCTCTCTCTCTCTCTCAAGCTTCACATTAACGTTATTACACATACATAACATTAAATCAAGGTTAATTATGAGCTAGATCTATAAACGTATTGATAGTATAGATTCGGATCTAAGATCTGTTGATTGTTATTGATACGGGTTACAACAAGTGGTATCAGAGCTGTTGGTGCTCAGTACACTTGATTAGGTGTGTTAATTATTTCGTCTTTGTTAGTTTTTGGTTTTATTTGATCTTGAATCAATTTGTGTTTATTTTGGTTGAAATATGGACGAATTGGATTGAATTCGTGTTGATTAAGGTATTGTAGAGGTTTGGTTAAGAGGAATTGCTGTTTGATTTGGATTTGTGTGGTTTGGTTTTGATTTCGGTTTAAGTCCGAAACAGGGGTGTGGTTTTTGGTTAATTTGGATTGGTTATCGAGGATAATTGATTACGAGGTTTCGTGTATTGGATTCGGAATTGGTTTACGAGAATTTTGATTGGTTATTTGTGAGATTTGGTTGAGTAACGAGGTTGTATTACGAATTTGGTATTTCTTAGTTTCTGGGTTAATCTTCATAATTTCTGGAAATGAGTTTGAAGATTTGAAGATTTGAAGATGAATGTGATTCGTTATCTTCTTCATGGTGATTCGCTATATGTTTCACTGTGATTCGTTATCAACAGTGCTAATTCGTTATCTTATTCATTAGCCAATTCGTGTGAGTTATTGATTCGTGTTATCTAGTTCGTTAACTAGATTAACCGATTCGTGTGACACGTGTTCTTCTTCGGATTTGTGTCATAACAACCTTTGCCACGTGGCATAAGGTGTTAGAGTTTGTTACAAAACGGTTGTAACAACCTTATTCGCTATAGTGTGATTCGTTAATCCACTGTAGCTGATTCATTAAGCATTCCTTAGTGATTCGCTAAGTTTATGTTGGCGATTCGTTATTAATTATCATCTGATTCGCTAAACTAATCCTGGTCAATTCGTTTGATTAATTCGTTAAGTTGACTTGGTCAATTCGTTTGATCAATTCGTTAAGTTGACTTGGTCAATTCGTTTGATCAATTCGTTAAGTTGACTTGGTCAATTCGTTTGATCAATTCGTTAAGTTGACTTAGTCAATTCGTTTGGTAAATTCGTTAAGTTGACTTGGTCAATTTGTTTGGATAATTCGTTAAGTTGACTCGTTAAGTTGACTTTTGATTCGTTAAAACACTCATCTCATTCGTTAAGATACTTCGTTACTGATCAGTCTTAATTTTATTAAGGATTGATTCGCTACAACTGTTCACAGTTCGCTACAACTGTTCACAGTTCGCTATAGCTGTTCACTAATTCGTTAAGATATTTCATTATTTGATTTGATTTTCAAAGATGGCTGGTATGTATGCATTAGCGTCTCAAAACATGTTGATGCAACAGATGTTCCAACTTGATACCGAGATAGGTTCACATTCTAAATGTCCAAGATTGATGAAGTTCAGTGACTTTGCCAAGTGGGAACCTCGGTTTCGTGCACATTTGGGATCTGTTCATCCTGACTGCTCATATTGTCTTGATGAAGTTTATGTTGCACCAATGATTGGTAATGATACTATTGGGTATACTCCTAAAGCCGTTTCTCAATACTCACAAGAAGAGAAGAAAGCTTTAGAAATCGAGATAAAAGCATATTCTACTTTGACTATGGCATTACCAGAATATATCTTTCATCAAGTTGGTAGTATCAAGAGATGTGCTTCTTTATTTCAACATCTGCGTATGAGAAGCATGGGAAACACTGCGGAGAGTAAAAAAGTGATGCTCAAGTTTCAGTTTCGAAACTTTAATTTATTAAAAGGAGAAACAGTTGAAGAGATGACTACAAGATTTAGTCATTTAATTGCTGAAATGGACAAGATGAAAATGGAAATTTCTGAAAGAGATAAAATTGACACTATTAAAAGTGTGCTTCCAAGTTCCTACTCAACATTTCTAATGGTTTTGAAAGAGAATGATTATTTTCTGAATGAAGACTTGACGGCACTTGAATTCCTACAAAAGATCGAAGCTAGAGAATACGATCTTAAGTGTCAAAAATCCTCCAAAGAAAATCAAGATCCTGCTTTCTATGGTGGAAGTATGCCTCTTAGTTCAACAATATCTCCAATCACTGCTTTTCTTACTCATGCGGCAAGTGAAAAAGAATCAACAGTGTTTAATGATCCAAAAGTTTGTTTTTTACTCTGCTAGTAATTCGGGTGGTTCTGGAAGTTCGACAAGTACCAATCCATTTGCTACACCACCTAGTGTTAATATAAAGGAAGCTGAGCAAAACTTTGCTTTTCTGACGGCTTTTATGTCTTCATATGAAAACTTAGTGAGTAGTAAAATTGCCACAAGTGATTTAACAGATGAGGACTATGATCAGATAGATCCAGATGATCTAGAAATCATGGATTTGAAATGGAACATGGCGATGATCGTTCGTAAAGTTAAAAGATTCATGCAGAGAACTGGAAAAGATCTTCCGGCTTTAAACAAGAAGTTGGGTTTTAACAAATTAAAAGTAAAGTGTTATAATTGTCAAGAATTTGGGCATTTCGCGAAGGAAGCTGTGTATGGTTCATTCAAGTCTCAAATGAACAAGGAAGAAACTGTGAAAACTAAACCAGTGAGGACAAAGAAGTCAGTTAAACCAAAGATTTCTGACGATGATTTAATGCGTTTCATTAATCCTCCAAGTTCTAAGTCTTCTTCTGCTAGAGTTTTTAAGTTAAAGGGAATGGATACGATGTTCACTGAAAATGATATTCCAATAAGTATTATCAAACCTGAACTTATTGAGAGTGTTTTTGTCAATGAAACTTCAAATATTCAAGAACTTGAACGTGTGTATGCTCAAACAAAAACATCAGTTCGATCTGATCCATTGACTAAGGCAAAACAATTTTTAAAACAAGCTAAGAAGATTAACTTTGTGAAGTCAATTGGGACAAATACACTAAAAAGCTTTTCGAACTGTTCTAATTTAGATTTTTATTTAAAGAAGAAATATGAATTATCTGATGATTTTGCTAAGAGCATGACTAAAAATGTGAGTCATCATCAACCATCTGCATCATTTATTCCAATTTCTTCTAAATATCATCATGTAGACATGCGAATTTGTTTTTTATGCGGTCAACAAGGTCATGTTGTGAGGAATTGTAGTCAGCAGAACTATCAGAATCTTCATACTTTTATCAAGGACAAATCTAAGCGAATTCCATTGGTCAAGGAGATTCTGAAACGACCTGTGTCGTCTGCTGATGATACTCATATTTTGTTCTCTGATGTGAATCCTCGGAAGGTTCTTCATATCAATGAGACACACGGTCAAGTGAAACCAAAATTCATTCCAACTGAACCTATATGTCAAAACAAGAATTCAAACATTGTTCAGGCAGCTTACTTAAGACGAAAGTCTAGGAAGCCGGTAACTTATTCACAAGTGGCTGAACAACAATTGAGTCAATGTACCGTTTTTCTTAAGCACATGAGCACTAACAGAGTGCTTATTTGCCATCTTGAGAACTATTCTTAGATTGCGGTGCTATTCGAGAAAGGTGGTGTCATTCAGCGTTTCTTTCTCAAGTACATGCTTGAGAGTAAATAAGGAGTTATTATCAGTTGACATCTGTGTCACACCCTCAAAATCCACTAACGGAGTTTTACCGTCAGAGGGTGTGAACTGGCAGGATCGGAATCATTAGTTATAATCAAACCAAAGAAAAACGTTTAAATGTAAATAAGTGCGGAAGCGTAAAACCTTAATTCAAAAGTTGCGTCACGCAGGACGACTTAAAACCAAATGTAACTGTTAAAATTAAGTTTGCAGAATAAAGATGTTTTCAATTAATGCATGCTCTTAAACCGCGCGCCCGCCTCGGCTACCTGAGAATAACATACTAAAAGTGTCAACACAAGGTTGGTGAGTTCACAAGTTAAATAAGATAAATCGTTTAGCGTTTTGCGTAACCTCGTTACGGCGTTTCAGTGTTGCGTAACCCCGTTACGACGTTTAAGTGTTGCGTAACCCCGTTACGACGTTTAAGTGTTGCGTAACCCCGTTACGACGTTTAAGTGTTGCATTACCAGATAGTGTTATGTCAAATTATATATCGATAGGTAGCTAATCTATACAACAAGTATCGCTAAGTGGTTCGCGACCGAAGCTGACTGTTTATCAAGTGCCCGTCACCAGGTCAATCCAGACCATGGTAAGTGTTAGCCAAAATTACACCCACTCAACCTCCAGTTGAGCTTAGCGTCGGGTGGGGTTTGTCAAACCCAGTAGTACTACTCAACAGTGACTCGCTATTCCAAATATTAACCGGTCCGATGTGTGGGACTTCAAATGTTACGTTTGCCGCTTAGCCTTTACAAGTGATATATAATTTATAACAAAATCTTAAATATGCGTTTATCTCAGAAAAATACGTTTATCGGAGTATGTTATCTCCCCCAAGTGAAAAACGTTTGAAAACAGTTCAAAGAGCGGGGTAAGTGAAACTCACTGTTTGCGAAGAATATCCCGATCTAGATCACCAAGTGATGCGCGTCGTAGAAACTCTCTAGCGTTCTAAATAACAAAGAGATTTTCTAAGTATCGGTACGTTTAACGAGTCTCTAGACTCGACACATAATACCTATGCACGTAACAGATTTCGTGTTTCGTTTGTGAATTGTGTGTGACTTAAACAAGTACAATTGTGATACGATACATGAGTGAGCAATTACTTTCGTGTCACGTACTAATAACATACTTTACTAGCAATTATCCCCGTAAGGGCATTTTGGTCAACAAACAAAGATTAACTAACCATTATTCCCCATAAGGGCAATTTGGTCAATTCATGGCAATCAATTAACAACTATTCCCCGCAAGGGTATTTTGGTCAAAACACAACAATTATATAAAAACTATCATATTTCATGCATTTTTACACAACTCAGCAGCTAGTTTCATTATGACAGAATTTTTACTTGAAAGATTGCACTAGTTCACCGATCATAACGTCTCAATTAATTCACCAAAAATCACCACAGAAGCATACATATCTTAGGTTTCCAGAACATATTTTATCTTATTTTTATTCCACATATTTTTCTTATAATGACCAAAACATTACAGCAAACTCATATCAGTCAGATTCATGCGCAACAGAATGTTATTTGCAATTCCCGTTAAACGAAAAATTCAATAAATGCAAGACCACTTGGGTTTGGTTCCTAACTCAATGAGTAAACTTCCAGAAATGGAACCAACCCAATTGGTCTCGTAGTTCATGAGATATAACATTTACAACATAACCTAACAGCAGGTCTAACAGCTCAGCTTTGCACCACGTTTTTGTAAAATCATAAAAGCACACTTATACTTGTCCAAAAATTACAAACTTATACTTCATGGAAACTAGACTCAACCTAGTTTACTGCAGTACCCACAATCTCAACCAATTTTCACGTTTACACTTCGTTACAGTCACTTGAACATCGTATACACATTCTGTCCAGATTCTGTTCACATCAAAACTTAACAATTTCACTAGCCATGGATCACAAATAAATCATATAACATGCTAGACACTAATACTACTATCCATGCATCTCCATTACACCATACATACAAGATTAGGGTTTGTGTTTTAACTCAAATCAAAGACAACAATGAATCATGCAACAACATCAATCTAGTTATCAATTCATTATCCAAATAACAACAATCATATTAACCATATACATGAACCAAAATCGGCTGCCTAGGGTTTATACTTAACCCATTAAACATCAAAGTTAAACAACAAGGAGGTAAGGGATGATCAAGTATACCTTCCTAGCACCTAGTTCTTGGATTAATCAATTAATTTGAGGTGTATATGTGAGAGTGTTGTGGACGGCAGCCGTGAGGGAGCAAGGAGGGAGGCCGATCGGGTCTTGTGTTTAGAAAATAATTTAGGGGTTTAGTGTTAAGGTTATATTTATAATAATACAAGTTACACTCTAGTCCCTAATCTTTCAAGTGTTACATCTCTAGCCTAAACTAGTTGGTTCTTGTTTCTTGTTTAACATTCCACATAACAATCAAGTAACACACATATACCTAACACATAATTATCACATAATTAGTGTTTTGACGTTTGTCGTTTATTTATCAATCGTTCGCGTCAACTCGTTTGCGTTTCGGTGCAAATCCCGAAAGACTACACATGTAGTAAGTGTTAAGCGTCATTTAAACCCTAGTTTAAATGTAATGAAGTGTGCGTTATAGATTCAACGATCTTAAAGTTTGAATTGACGGAGTTGAGTTAACGGGGTTAACCTGAAATTGACGATTGTCACAATCTGTTTAATAAGCAAATTTAAATTTAATTAGTATTTTCGATGTTTTAATTCCATTATTAATGACCCAATTAATATTAATAAAATAGGAACTTGAGAATCTGGCTTCCAGTTAGTAATGGCAGCTGTAGAACACAACATTAGTAAGTGGTTAGGCAGACTGAAAACGATTGCCAATTGTGAATAAAGCACAACTCTGGGTTATGAGGCCTATTAATACAACAATTGCCCAAGTTGATACGTTTAGCCTCATCTATGCCCACTTTAGTCTTCAGACAGCTGTAGCACGTAATAGAAGAGTAAAGTAATAGTCACTCTAGTATAGTCACGTGTGAAAAGGCCGGATGTGTCAACGAAACCCTTTCACCTTGAAGAGATAGGCTAGAAAACAAGTGCGGTGTTGTAGCTCCAAACACTTGAAATTTCGCAGTATGCCTCAAGTGTGGCTTATAGTAGGATGTCACAGACTATTGATTTTAAAATTGAGATTAATTTTAGAATTTATCAAATAGAGTAAAAGTCCAGTTTTACTGTATTAATCGGGACAACTTGATGAACCCTTTCATCTCTCAGGACTCTTAGTTTTAATAACCTATTAAAACTAAGTTTGTCGCGATACATATAACCAATTTTAAGTTAATAGAAAATCTATTAAGTTATAAGTTTTTAAAAAATTAAATTTAGTTTAATTCACAAAAACATAATTGATTATTATTTGTTTTAAAATTTAATTTGCCAAGTTGTAAAACTCCTTTTAGAACTTGTTTTAAAATGATCGTTTTTATTATTTTAAAACTCCTTTTAAAATATATATTGGTGTGAGGTTGATTATAATATAACAGTTATAAAGTATAAGTAACCACAAAAGCAATAAAAATATGTAAATCTATATGGCCAAATATTTGTTCGATCTTGCTAGAGCCTATTAGCAAGACCTAACGGGTCACGGGGTCACAACACACAAACAACCACAAGAATGAACTTGAGTGCATCCAATCGTCGTCTTAAGCAACTCCCACTAACTTCGTGATTCCTGTTTGGCTTCCTTGGTCTTTGTCTTCGAGTCTTCGTTTATTACATTATTTATAAAGAAAACAAATACAATAAAGGAAAAACCCTAGCTATTACAACTTTGAACTATCAATATGGTCAAAACCAAATCATCACAAGCAACCACAAAACACGGTCGGGCCATATTTACATATTATGAAACAATCACACAATAAATCGGGCAAGCTTTTGGTCAAACAAAACAAATAAAATTTTGACCAAAATATAAAGTTGCCCTATAAAAAATTAGATCAGAAACTTTAAAACCAGTTAAAGTTTGTGTTCTAATTCCGGTTAAAATACCGGTACCGACTCGCATGTTGTAACCAAGGCTCTGATACCACTGTTGGGTTTCGATGGTGATCAGTCAAAAAATATTTATTAAAACCCGGTTCAATAAACATGACAAATAAGAATTAATCCAATTAATTAATATATGCGCAGCGGAAAAGTAAACGAGTAATCAACACTGTTAGTGCACGGTTTTGCGTCTAGAGTCTTTGTATTTATCGTTAATGTTTATTTGATGGTTAATGTAATATTTAATGTTTATTTTGAACTATTTCGTTAAGTTTAAGTCTAGTTCGCTAGGGATGTTAGCGAACTAAGACTAGTTCGTTAAGGTTAAGTCTAGTTCGCTAGGGATGTTAGCGAACTAAGACATTATTATGTATTCCCACCTGATTCGTTAGGGGATGTTAACGAATCAGGGGGTGGTTCGTTAAGTTAAATTATGTAACGAAGGGGAAGCTGGTTCGCTAGGGTATGTTAGCGAACCAGGTCGCCTTCTATATATAGTGAACAACTGTTCACTTGTAATGAGGGGAGTTTTTGAGAGATATAACATTATTCAGAAAAGTTTTAAAGTATTTACTCTCTCTCTCTCTCTCAAGCTTCACATTAACGTTATTACACATACATAACATTAAATCAAGGTTAATTATGAGCTAGATCTATAAACGTATTGATAGTATAGATTCGGATCTAAGATCTGTTGATTGTTATTGATACGGGTTACAACAAGTGGTATCAGAGCTGTTGGTGCTCAGTACACTTGATTAGGTGTGTTAATTATTTCGTCTTTGTTAGTTTTTGGTTTTATTTGATCTTGAATCGATTTGTGTTTATTTTGGTTGAAATATGGACGAATTGGATTGAATTCGTGTTGATTAAGGTATTGTAGAGGTTTGGTTAAGAGGAATTGCTGTTTGATTTGGATTTGTGTGGTTTGGTTTTGATTTCGGTTTAAGTCCGAAACAGGGGTGTGGTTTTTGGTTAATTTGGATTGGTTATCGAGGATAATTGATTACGAGGTTTCGTGTATTGGATTCGGAATTGGTTTACGAGAATTTTGATTGGTTATTTGTGAGATTTGGTTGAGTAACGAGGTTGTATTACGAATTTGGTATTTCTTGGTTTCTGGGTTAATCTTCATAATTTCTGGAAATGAGTTTGAAGATTTGAAGATTTGAAGATGAATGTGATTCGTTATCTTCTTCATGGTGATTCGCTATATGTTTCACTGTGATTCGTTATCAACAGTGCTAATTCGTTATCTTATTCATTAGCCAATTCGTGTGAGTTATTGATTCGTGTTATCTAGTTCGTTAACTAGATTAACCGATTCGTGTGACACGTGTTCTTCTTCGGATTTGTGTCATAACAACCTTTGCCACGTGGCATAAGGTGTCAGAGTTTGTTACAAACGGTTGTAACAACCTTATTCGCTATAGTGTGATTCGTTAATCCACTGTAGCTGATTCATTAAGCATTCCTTAGTGATTCGCTAAGTTTATGTTGGCGATTCGTTATTAATTATCATCTGATTCGCTAAACTAATCCTGGTCAATTCGTTTGATTAATTCGTTAAGTTGACTTGGTCAATTCGTTTGATCAATTCGTTAAGTTGACTTGGTCAATTCGTTTGATCAATTCGTTAAGTTGACTTGGTCAATTCGTTTGATCAATTCGTTAAGTTGACTTAGTCAATTCGTTTGGTAAATTCGTTAAGTTGACTTGGTCAATTCGTTTGGATAATTCGTTAAGTTGACTCGTTAAGTTGACTTTTGATTCGTTAAAACACTCATCTCATTCGTTAAGATACTTCGTTACTGATTAGTCTTAATTTTATTAAGGATTGATTCGCTACAACTGTTCACAGTTCGCTACAACTGTTCACAGTTCGCTATAGCTGTTCACTAATTCGTTAAGATATTTCATTATTTGATTTGATTTTCAAAGATGGCTGGTATGTATGCATTAGCGTCTCAAAACATGTTGATGCAACAGATGTTCCAACTTGATACCGAGATAGGTTCACATTCTAAATGTCCAAGATTGATGAAGTTCAGTGACTTTGCCAAGTGGGAACCTCGGTTTCGTGCACATTTGGGATCTGTTCATCCTGACTGCTCATATTGTCTTGATGAAGTTTATGTTGCACCAATGATTGGTAATGATACTATTGGGTATACTCCTAAAGCCGTTTCTCAATACTCACAAGAAGAGAAGAAAGCTTTAGAAATCGAGATAAAAGCATATTCTACTTTGACTATGGCATTACCAGAATATATCTTTCATCAAGTTGGTAGTATCAAGAGATGTGCTTCTTTATTTCAACATCTGCGTATGAGAAGCATGGGAAACACTGCGGAGAGTAAAAAAGTGATGCTCAAGTTTCAGTTTCGAAACTTTAATTTATTAAAAGGAGAAACAGTTGAAGAGATGACTACAAGATTTAGTCATTTAATTGCTGAAATGGACAAGATGAAAATGGAAATTTCTGAAAGAGATAAAATTGACACTATTAAAAGTGTGCTTCCAAGTTCCTACTCAACATTTCTAATGGTTTTGAAAGAGAATGATTATTTTCTGAATGAAGACTTGACGGCACTTGAATTCCTACAAAAGATCGAAGCTAGAGAATACGATCTTAAGTGTCAAAAATCCTCCAAAGAAAATCAAGATCCTGCTTTCTATGGTGGAAGTATGCCTCTTAGTTCAACAATATCTCCAATCACTGCTTTTCTTACTCATGCGGCAAGTGAAAAAGAATCAACAGTGTTTAATGATCCAAAAGTTTGTTTTTTACTCTGCTAGTAATTCGGGTGGTTCTGGAAGTTCGACAAGTACCAATCCATTTGCTACACCACCTAGTGTTAATATAAAGAAAGCTGAGCAAAACTTTGCTTTTCTGACGGCTTTTATGTCTTCATATGAAAACTTAGTGAGTAGTAAAATTGCCACAAGTGATTTAACAGATGAGGACTATGATCAGATAGATCCAGATGATCTAGAAATCATGGATTTGAATCACTTTCCGATACCCTTGGTGGACTTAAATCTTAATTTGATTGTTGTTTGCCGGGTTAATTATTGTTTAGTGTTATTGGTGTTTACTGTTGGTTGGTTTAATCCTTAGTACATCTAGGTATTGAGTCTCAATCTCATCCACCTAAGCTTACTAGTGTGATTCCGAGCTCAACGAGCTGATTATCCTGATGTTTCAACGATAGTTATGGTCCAATTGTATCTGGGTTTACCATGTTGACTATTGTTGTTCATTCTAATTTTGACGTTGACTTTGTGAAGTCAAAGAATAAGTCTTATTTATGACCATTCGTTAGTCTTAGCGAATTGGAACTGTTTCGTGTCCAATTCGTTAAGATTTTACACGACTAGCTAAGCGAATAAGATGTTACACGAATCAGAGTTTGATTCGCTTAAAATATAACGAACTAGAGTTTAGTTCGTTAAAATTAATTAGTGATTCGCTAGATTTAGTTCGTTAAGATATTTACTTGATAGCGAATCGCCTGATTCGTTATCTTAGTATAACGAATCAGTGTGATTCTTAACGAATGACATTTAAAAAAAATTAAGTAAAGTAAAAAAAAATTTAAATACTTTAAATTATATATATAGGATTTAAATCGTCTAATTTATGTAAATAACTTAATTCCATATATTTTTGATTATATATATCCTAATATCTATTCTCATATTCGGTTTTATTTATATAGTAAAACATGGCTGATCAAGAACAACAAACTCAACCCAACAACCTCCACAAGGACAACCACAACAACCAGATCAACAAGCTGAAATGATTTTATTACCGTTTGATAAGAAGCACAACATCTGTGTTTATGTTGATCAAGACGTGACTGATTTGAGAACGTTCGGAGCTATGTTGACTTTCTTACGCCGTTCAAAGATACACTATGCAATCACTGCTAAACCTAAAGTGTATCTTAGTATAATCAGACAGTTTTGGAACACAGCGGAATATGTTGATGAAAATAATTGGGTTCAAGCTACAATTAATCAGATTCCTATTACGATTGATGTTGAGGTCATTCGTATGGTACTTCAATTTGACGATAGTGATGATTACCCGAGTGAATTTGACAGGACATTGGTTAGGGGTTTATTCACACGATTAAATTATGGGGGTGATATTCGTAGGTCTATGTTGAACAAGAATGGGTTGTGTCCACCATACAAGTATCTGCTACATGTTTTACTACATTGTATGAGTGGACGTCGCGGTAATTTTGATGAATGTAGACTAAGTTTACAATCGGCGTTTGTTGCACTAATCCTGAACAGGCCATTCAACTACTCAGAACTTATCTTTGATCATCTGAAAGAGCAAGTTCAGCAAACTCTACCATCGAAGAAGTTCTTGATGTATCCTCGCTTTTTACAGCTAATCATTCAGGATTTGATTCCTAATTTAGTGATTGATTGATCGTTGGTGAATGATGTTCTTGATATGGAACATATGAAAGCTGAAACGGTGCATCGTATGTTAATCTATAGAAAAGATAAGCCACAGGATAAACGGATGATTGGTCATATAATCAATCCGGATTACGTATGTCCTCCTAATGAGCGCTGGATCCATGATGATTCGGACTCCGATCGTGAAGGGGGAGAAGGTGGGAACGATGATGGTGACAATGATGATGGTGATGGTGGAGCTGGTGAACGAGCTTTTAAAGAACAACAAGATGCAGTCGATGTTGCTCTAGCTGCCACCATGAAAGCTCAGCTAGAAAGAAAACGAAAGGGGAAAGCTGTAGCTACTGGTGAACCATCAAAGAAGCCCCGTGTGTCTGCTGGGGCTGGGGTAATTATTGGAACTCCACCACCACGTCAATCAACTACTCAAAGCTCGGTGGTGCCGCTAACTACTAGCACTCCGACGCTTACCTTTGACAACGACGATGTTGTCACATGAGAGGCTCGGTCTTATTCCTCAAATGGCGTTGACCGAGATACCGAGGCCTCCTGCTGTGTTCTCTACAGTATCTTCCACCACATCAATGAGACCTCCTCCTCTACCAACAACTACTCTTCCTCCACCTCCGCCTAGTGATGTCTCATTCATGAGAATAACTCGGCCTCAAGGACCTGTTCAACCTGTTCATCCATCCGTATACAACTTGCCACCGGGTCGTCAAACTGAAATGCTGCTAAATCTGCTACATTTATATGAAAATCAAATGGCAGCTGATCGAAAAACTCAAGAACGACTCATGGAGAATCAACAAAAAATGATGAGTTATATTTCTTTCTGTCAAAAGGAGACTAAGTCGTTGTGTACGATTGTTGAGTCTCAGGGGGTGAAATTAAAGGAACAAGATGAGTTGATTCTACAATTAACTTGTAAAGAAGATGCCCTCAAGAAACTCAAAAATGATGATGATGATCCTGACGAATCTGATGCAGGAGGTGAGCCTAAACAATAGCATGGTTCATCCTTTGGTGCTGGTGTTAGTGGCGCTGATGATTCGAGCAAGCAGATAATTACCTATCAAGATCCAACAGCTGCCAAGCCAATAGAAATGATTGAGGCTAACACGGTGATATTTATTGATGGATCAGGGGTGGTTAGAAGTATGGTGAACAGAGATGAGATAGAGGTCGGTGAGTTTGTGGTTAGATCTTTGACACGGGAGCAGATTTCGATTCTGCTTGGGCTGAATGACGATCAGTTGACTGCTTTAGAGACTGAGCCCGATGTCGAAGTGATCAATGAGGATGAAATGGAAGTTGATCCGTTATTTATGGATACGAATTTTATTTATGAGAACGAGGAGATTGAGATGGAGGATGTGACAGCTGAAGAGTACCAGGACTTGTATCAACACGCAAACGTTGATCAAGGTGCTCCGGTATTTCATGAAGACGTAATTAAAGAGACTGAGGATGAACTGGAGAAGATTGTGCAGCGAACAGTTCCCTCACTCAAAGAAGTGACGATGATAACATTGAAAGATGGTTCAAACGTCAGAAAGTGGGTAAGATTATAAGTGCTTATCGGTATGTAGATCAAGAAAGAAAAGATACTGCTGCTGCTTGGATTGAGGCGAATCAGGTGACTACCTTCAAGACTGTTTCTAAGGTACATGGTGATATTGTCTCCTGGCTCTATGATTCAGACCTTAAAGTATGTATAGTCAAGTGGGAAAAGGGTGTCCAGTATTACGAGAGGATAATGGATGTTTTAACACTACCGCGTTGGGATGTACGTACCCTCGCGAGACGTCCATTTATCAATCGTGGGGGTCACCGAACGGCTGAGTGGTTTCATCAACACTTACAGTTCGAGGTCAATCATGGCTTCAAATTCTTCAAGCCCCAGGTCCCAAGACGTAAGCGCACTGATGAGATTGATCCAAGGACCGGCTGGAAGAAACTTGTCTTGAAAGTGAAGCCGCCAAAGACAATGAAAAAGGTTCCTGTGAAGACAATGCCTCAAGATATTTATTTGTCTTTCAACCGTTGGTACTATGAAAATCGTACTGGCGAGGCCGTTATTGTTTGTGGTCGAGGACTGCAGATCGAGCTCATCAAGATAATCGACCCGACGTGGTTGGTTAATTTATCAGAGACTGACAACGACGTGCTACACAGGAAACAGATTTTGTTTGAACGCCAAAAAGACTACGACCTGGCTATGCAATTCCAACGAGTTGTTCGTGTGTGTCACGAACATGGAATTCATAGTTGCAGAGACTGGCAGTCCAAGCGCTTCAAATAAGTTAAAGACAAAGAGCTCAAGACGAGGGGGGTATCTGTTAGTGCACGGTTTTGCGTCTAGAGTCTTTGTATTTGTCGTTAATGTTTATTTGATGGTTAATGTAATATTTAATGTTTATTTTGAACTAGTTCGTTAAATTTAAGTCTAGTTCGCTAGGGATGTTAGCGAACTAAGACTAGTTCGTTAAGGTTAAGTCTAGTTCGCTAGGGGTGTTAGCGAACTAAGACATTATTATGTATTCCCTCCTGATTCGTTAGGGGATGTTAACGAATCAGGGGGTGGTTCGTTAAGTTAAATTATGTAACGAAGGGGAAGCTGGTTCGCTAGGATATGTTAGCGAACCAGGTCGCCTTCTATATATAGTGAACAACTGTTCACTTGTAATGAGGGGAGTTTTTGAGAGATATAACATTATTCAGAAAAGTTTTAAAGTATTTACTCTCTCTCTCAAGCTTCACATTAACGTTTATTACACATACATAACATTAAATCAAGGTTAATTATGAGCTAGATCTATAAACGTATTGATAGTATAGATTCGGATCTAAGATCAGTTGATTGTTATTGATACGGGTTACAACAAACACCAAAACTAAACCCGACAGGATCTGGTTACATACGATACGAGCACGGTATAAATATAACAATTAATCCATCTAACTACCGATGAGATAAATATACCTTTGCGGTTAATAACTAACCATTCGAGACACCGTGGTACAACAAACTAACGCTAGGTGGCGAACCGAAACAAGCGGGGTGCAACAAGTTCCGCGGAACAGCAGTGCGCGACACGTTGTAGCGTCAGACAACAGGTATCCGTCAGCGCAACAATAAGAAGTGGCTGGTGCTTGGCTGTTAGCGGCTGCTGATTAGCGGTGTCGGCATCAAAAGTCTAAGACCAACGGAACCGGTTGTCGCATAAGAAATATCACGAGGGTAATTGGCGGCTCATATTTACTTGGAGCATTATCCAAGTATTAATTCTGGCCGGCTTCTAGTTTCCCATTCTCCAAGAATGTTGGAGCTTTGCCATGTGAAAAACAAAGTTCGCGAGGGCCGGCTCTTGATCTTTTTTATTCCAAAACCTTGGAGTAAGAACTATTAGGTTATCTATTTATTATTATGATTATGATAATCATAATAAGATAACAACCGGGCCTCAAAGTCCAACTCGATTCAACTCTCATTTAAAGCCCGAATCAATTTATTTAGCTAGTAAATAAACATAATATTTATATTTAGTATAAATAATAAATTCGTTTTATGTTCGTCATTACCGGTTAAGCGGATTTAATGTTCGTTGCCCAAGGTGTAACTCTTACGGGTCGTAACTCGGTTGGTCGCATTAAATTAATCGGACCGGTCCATAATTTCCAACACAGGCATGGGCACTTCTCAAACAAATTTATCTTAATAACAAGGAAGGGGCCGAGGGCAGCCACTGTTGAACAAGAGTTTGTTAGCCTCTGACTCACCAACATGCCTTCCTTATCACCCTACTGCCAGAGATAGAAGGAACTAGGTAGCCAGCTTACTGATCTTAAATGTCTAGTTAACGAACAACATCATGTTCTTCAACTTGTTCGTGGTTTATCGAGAGAGTATCACGCAACGACTTCCTACATCAACCAAACTCTACCTTCATGGGATACAACATGTAACATCCTTCAAAGTGCGTATGACGGTGAATAAGCACAAGAAAACATGAAGGCTAAGGTTGTAGTTGTTGCAGTGAATAGTGGTATATGGACACGGGCGTCACGTCTCACATCACCACTGACCAAGATAAGTTAACGTACCTTTTTTAATCAAGTTTAATTAATTACATACTTATTGGGAATGATCAATGTATTCCAATTCTTGGATCATGCAATACCTCCTTACCTAGTACCATTAAACCACTTGAACTTAGAAATGTCATTTTCACACCACAAATTATTTAAAGCTTTATTTATGCTCACCAATTCAATACTGATAATTGGATCTCTATTGAGTTTGATCCTCTCGATTGTTTAGTGAAGGATTTCATGGACAGGAAGATGCTAACGAGACATGATTCGGATAGCCACCTCTACCCGCTCACCAACAACATCGTTTCCTCTTTCCACTTCTCTCAAGATTTTTGGCACAACCGTCTCTGGCATGCGGGACACCAACCTTTTTTATTATATTGTTTTGATTAAATTTATGTCTTGTAATAGACGTGATCATGACCTTGTTTGTACTCTTGTCAACTCTCCAAGAATTAAAGATTTACCTTTTTCTGCTTTGTTATCACAAACTTTATTATTGGTTGACATTATTCATTATAACTTATGGACATCACCAATACCTAGCAGATCAGAATGAAAATATTATATGGTTTTTATTCTAAAACTCAATACACTTGGGTTTTCCCAATAAAGTTTAAATCTGATATTTTTGCTAACTTATCATAATTTCACAAATATATCCTCACACTATTTCATGTTCATATTAAATCGCTTCAATGCAAGTTAGGGGTAAGTTTGATAACAATAACTTTAAAAACATAGCAAATTCACACGGGTTACAAGTTCATTTCTCATATCCCCAAACCTCCCAACAAAACGGTAAATCCGAACGCATGATTCGTCGACTCACCTTTTTATCTTAAGAAACCTATGCAGACGATATTCTAGCTCGTGCTAATAAGTCAAGTTGCAAACCTACTTATACATCAACTAATACATCTTCCAAATTGAGCGCTATTCTCGATCCACCCATAGCATATGCCTCTCTTTATCGTAGCCTAACCAGTGCTCTCCATACCTTACATTCACCTGTTGGGCCTCACTATGCGGTTCACACAGATTTCCTTTTACATGAATGAAACGACCCGCTGGAACCCCACTTTTAGTTCCTTAAAAGGCCTTAGGTTACGTTAGTGATACTACCACGCATGGGTTGCATATCATTCCCTGCAAATTTTCTTCCCTCACGGCGTACTCTCATGCAAATTAGGGGGTTTCTCGTATTCTAGAAGATCAGCATCGGGCTACTATATCTTTTTGGGAAATAAATTGGGTCTCGTGGTCCTCCAAACGACGACAGCCATTTGAAGATTGATTGTTGAGTCCAAATACCGCGGAGTAACTAACACTTTTGGTCTAAAGAGTAGGTTACGAAATTTACCTCTTAAATTCTCGGTCCCAACTTGTCGGACTATCATTGTTTACTATGATAATATCTCTTTGTTGTTATAACATTTGCTATTTTTCAAACCAAAAAACCCGGCCCGTTTAAATTTTTCATTTTCATGAAAGATTATTTCTTTTATTATGATATTTATCATTGATTTGTATTTGTTAATTTACAACCTTGATTTCAACGCTATATTATAATTATTATTACTCTAATATTAAATAATTCATTTCAAGTTATTAACATTATTTTCATATGTGTAAATACTTAAATCTATATTCATTTTATTGTTTACAAGTATAATCGTTAATTTGACACGTTGTACCGGGTTTGTCTACATTAATATTTTAACATGTAACATAAATAATTATGGTTATCTTAAATTAATTTTTATCCTAAGTATTTTATATGGCATTTTTTTATTAAAAGAAAATCACATTTCTAACATATTTCAAACACAACTTTCTCTCATAGACTTACCTACTTAACTCCCTTCTAATCACAACTATAAATAGTAAATACCGTCTCATGTCATCATTTTCCTTTACTCATTCTTCTTCTCTCTCCAATAATAATAATTCTTCCAATGGTGTAACATCCTACTTTTGATAATAATAAATAAAAGAAATTTGTTTACTTAAGGGTGTGTTAATATTTAGTTAAGTAAAATAAAATAATAGAGTGTGAGCTTGGTCAATAAAAGATGGGATAAGTGATGGTGATGGGCCTTAGGTCCATGGGCTTAAAGGTATATAAACCCCTTAAACCTCCCTAAAACCCTAAAACCCTAAAACCCTCATTCTCATCTTCTAGCCTCCATACACACTCAAAAACATATACAAACACTCCTCTCCATTTTGGATCAGATTTGAATCCGAACCAATAAGGAATTGTGCTAGATCTTCATCATATAAACAAGGAAAATGTCCATAATCACGTATCGAGCCAAACCGTAGCTAGAAGTAAACCCCAAAAGGTACGTTTTAGATTAAAGGTTACGTTTTTAAGGTCGGTTTGCCCTAAGATTTGATATGAAGTCAAACTGGGCATTTTTATGCAAGAAAAATAGGAACTTGGACGTTAACGAGGTGTTTTAGAATGAAACAGGACAAACGGGTAACGTTTGGACCGAGTTATTGGAAGAAAACAATTTCGTTATAGACTAAGGCTCGTTTCTTATGAAAGACGGGCAAAACAAGTCGAAAGGAAAGGTTGGAAAGTTTTAAGAATGGAAACCATATATGAATCGGGTCCTTAAGAAACCTGATTCAATAAAGTAATCGAATCGAGTTGATAAAGTAATCGAATCGAATGGGCCAAAAAGTAATCGAATCGAGTTGATAAGTAATCGAATTGAATGGGCCAAAAAGTAATTGAATTAGCAGAAAAGTAATTGAATTGAATGGAAATGTTATTGAATCGAATGGAAAAGTAATCGAATCGAATGGTCATTCGATTAGAATTTCCATTCGATTAGATTAGTACAAACTTCAAATTTCTAATGAATTTTTAGTAAAGGACTGTTAATGAAAATTAAATTTCCATTCGATTAGATTAGTTCAAACTTCAATTTTCTGATAAATTTTTAGTAAATGACTGTTAATGAAAATAAAATTTCCATTTGATTAGATTAATCCAGCCAAGGGCTGCTTCCCCCAGACCCCGCTGCCAGGGGCGCTGCCCCTGGACCCCCGTTAGCTAGGGGTTACATTAACATAAAAGTATGATATAGTTAGGTCTAGTTAATTGATACTTGTAATTGTTATACAGTTAGCCGCGGCCAGTTAAGGATAGGAGTTACCATTAACTCTAAAAGGAATCGGACCCAGGTGAGTTTCTAGCCCCATTGCCTTGTTATGTTTTTGGGGCTGTGTGCATACTTGACGTGATTAGTTAATACATTTACCTTAGGTGGTAAGTGTGTGATATGTGAATGTGTTATGAATAATGTATAAATGATGTATGAATAATGTATAAATGATGTATGAATGATCTATGAATGATTTAGTAAATGTTAAGAGTATGTACGAAACTACATAAATATGAAAGTAATGAAATGATAGAATGATTGTATGGTTGCATGGAAAGAAGGGTACCGGACCCTAATAAAAACCGAGGATGGAGGGCTCCGGTCACTAATAGTATCCGAGGATGATGGGCACCGGACCCTAATAATATCTGAGGATGAAGGGCACCGGACCCTAATAATATCCGAGGTATGTAGGGCGAAATGCTCTTTATACTGTATGGATAGTATGTATATATGGATAGTATTGTGTACGTTCAAGAAATAAAGTATGAAAGAATGAATGTATGTATATATGGAAGAATGATAAATAGGTTAAGTATGTAACACGTACCTTCGGGTATGTATATGTATATGTGAATGTAAAGTATATTACCTGATTAACTAGAACTCACTCAGTGTAGCTGACTTTTAGTATGCACATATGTAAATAGGTTAAAAGAGCTAGCATGAGGATGACACATGGAACGGACTGAATGGTTGGCATCTATAGATGGAAGCCTTGATGTTTTATTTTATTATTTATGTTGAGACAATTTGTGATGTTTTAAGAAAAGTATTCTATGGTTTGTAAGAAATGCTTGATTTTTATTTAGAACTGTGTTTATGAGTAAATCCAACATCCAAGTAGGGCACTGGGACTGAGGCCTTACAAATGGAGTTTTTAATTAATATTTTCTTGTGTTTGTTCATCTCATGATCACAAGGTGGGCATAAAGTTTTGTTCATATTTTCTTGTCTTTGTTCTTTGTTTCTTCTTATTTTCTTATTGTTATAATGGTTATAAGACCATCACCTGATTATGTTTATGATCCCACCTAATCTATACACTATGTGTATAGGGTGGAGGAGACAAAGATTATAAGGTTGCAAGATGATCCTTAATGGTCATACCATAACATGTTCTTACTTTCTTGAAGTTTTTGTTTGTTTTATTTATTTTAATTCAAGAACCATTAGGATTTAGATTATACATGACCAAACTTATTATATTTATCATACCACAAGTGATTCATAACTTTCTTTATCAAAATTCATTCCAAAGCATCAAAAACATTGTTGTTTACAATGTTCCAGATTTGATAACATAATTGTTCGATAAAGGTTGAGTAATAACTTGGTCATAACAAATTGGAACAATACAAGGAAAAAGCCTATAATTAACTTTATTGAGTTACGGTTCTAACGACTATTTATTTGTATTTTTATTCCTTCGTATGGCTTCACAATCATTATTTTAACAATAATGCGCATATTTGTACCCTATGTGAAGATCGACTATTTTTGCCTATATCGGGTCCGTATCTGGGCAAACTTTCTAAAGAAAAGTTGTTTCTTACACGTTAATTTAGTTTACTGAGTTTTTTTTATAATTTTTGAGAAGTTAATGATATTTTTAAACATTTATGAAATCGGTGACAGAATTTTGTCCAAAACTGATTTCGTTTTTCTTGTTTCCTTTTCAACTTCTAGTTGTGTTATTTTAAATACATATATGTTTCGTTGACCGTTATTTATCCAACACATTCTAAAGATGCCTTAATTACTTGGATTTAGGGATTACTCATTAGGACTCACCCAAAAGCTTAACCAGAGAACCGATCTTTTCATTCACCAATCAAGGTGAGTAATCACACTCCCCTTTTTACCATTTTACATTTTGGGGGATTTATGCATACACAACTTTATTAATTTACTTATTATACAAGTATATTCAAACACAATTCTACTATTTGCGTAGTTGTGATATTGCCCCAATAGGTGCTAATTGCTAAATGACTATGTGTTTACAGTTTTTATGGTTGGTTGGTATCTGATCCTCATAGTATGTGTAACATCCTGCTTTTAACAATAAATAAAAGAAATTTTTAAACATTTATGCAATCGGTAACAGAATTTTGTCCAAAACTGATTTCGTTTTTCTTGTTTCTTTTTTAACTTCTAGTTGTGTTATTTTATTACATATATGTTTCGTTGACCTTTATTTATCCAACACATTCTAAAGATGCGTTAATTACTTGGATTTAGGGATTACCCATTAGGACTCACCCAAGATTAACCAGAGACCCGATCTTCTCATTCACCAATCAAGGTGAGTAATCACACTCCCTTTTTTACCATTTTACATTTTGGGGGATTTATGCATACACAACTCTATTTTTTACTTATTATACAAGTATATTCAAACACAATTCCACTATTTGCGTAGTTGTGATATTGCCCCATTAGTTGCTAATTGCTAAATGACTATGTGTTTACAGTTTTTATGGTTGGTTGGTATTTCATCCTCAAGTCATAGTATGTGTAACATCCTGCTTTTAACAATAAATAAAAGAAATTTCGTTTATTCAGTATTGTGTCGTGTATCAGTCAAGATTAAATAAACTATTAGAAAGTGGGCTTGGACTTTAAACGATGGAATAAGAGATGGAATGGGCCTTAGGTCCATGGGCTTAAGGGGATATAAATACCCCTTAAACCCTAATCCTTTCCATTTTTATTCATCTCTACACCTTAGCCTACGCCTTCAAAAACACACACACCATCCTATATCCCGAGCCAAGATCCGAAGGTGAAAACCCGAGCTTGTTGGTGCTAGGACATCGTAACGAGCCAAATCCGACATCAAGACTTGATCATGTTCGTATACCGATTCGTTTAATGGTACGTCTATAACGAAACTAGTTCGGCTCGTTTAGTATTTCCTAGATCTATATAGAAATGGTAAGAGCGAATCAAACACAACGATTCATGTTGAAATCCGTTAACATCTAGTGGATTAATTAATCAAAGGTTAGGCCGCAACTATGAATCGGTCAAATACACCATTTAAACCTTAATTTTTGGATGTTTGAATGATTGGGGTTAGTAGGCGCTGGGAATACGATCCTAATGATACCAATTTCGTGTTATTTCGTTAAGATTTGAGGACTAATCGAGAATATGGTGTATGTTGACTATTTTTGTTATCCATTTTGACTTTGACCTCAGAGTCAAAGATATGGATAAGGCCGATGCTCATTCCTCATGATTGAACAAATCGCCGGTCATTCGTTAAGCAATCATAACGAATGAGGTTGCATGTGCAACAAATGAGCCCTCATTCGCCCTATAGGAGTAACAAATGACCTTATTCATTCGTCATTTGTTCATTCGCCTTGAGGAGACAACGAATCAGACCATATAACGAATGAATGAAGCTTTCATAACGAATCAGGCCATATAACTAATGAAGGAAGCTTTCATAACGAATCAGACCATATAACGAATGAATGAAGCTTTCCTAACGAATCAGACCATATAACGAATGGAGTCATTCGTCATAGCGAATATGATAGCGAATGATGCTTAACCAGAAACCATTCGTCATAACGAATGGGATAACGAATTAGGCTTAATCATAGGCCATTCATTATAACGAATGAGCTAGTGAATAAAATAATAGTTTAAGAGACATTTAAGACAACTTAGCCCCAGCCAGGGGCTCTGCCCCTTAGACCCCGCTAGGGGCTGCCACCCCTAGAACCCCGCTGACAGGAGCGCTGCCCCCGGACCCCCGTCCGTTGAGGGTTATAACAAACTAGAAATACGTTATGGAGAGTGATAGTTAATTTATACGTGTAATTGTTATACAGTTACTCGTGCCCAGTTAATATCTGAGGTATGCGATAGTATGATACGAAAAGAAGGGCACCTAACCTAATAATGTCCAAGGATGAAGGGCACCAGACCCTAACAATATCCGAAGATGAAGGGCACCGGACCCTAATAATATCCGTGGATGAAGGGGCACCGGACCCTATCAATATCCAAGAATGATGGGTACCGGACCCTTATAATATCTGAGGTATGTAGGGCGAAATGATCTTTAAAATGTAAATATAATTATGTATGTATTAGTAGACTAAAACAAGAAAGTATGAAAAGTATGTATGTATGTATGTATGTACGTATGTATGAAGTATAAGCAGGTTAAGGTATTAATATGTGTCTTCGGATACGTGTAAGTATGTATGTGAATGTAATTTATATTGCCTGATTAACTAGAATTCACTCAGCGTAGCTAACTTTTAGTATGCACGCAGACAAATAGGATGAAGGAGCTGGCTTGAGGGGGACACATCACACATGGCATGGACAGAGGTGAATGACATCTAGTGAAGAAAAGTTATGATGTTTTATGTTAAGACAATTTGAAAGTTTAAAGACAAGAATTTAATATGTAACATCTGTAAATTATAATAAATAATATAAAAATATAATTATTTTATGTTAAAAATCATTTATTTTTTAATAAATAATTGGTTAATAAAGGGAGCTTAGAATTTAAAGTATGAGCCATCACCACTTTGGTGGGATGGTAAAGGCTTTGGCCTTTGGGTGAGAGGTCCAGGGTTCGATTCCTGGCATTGGCGGTATAATGTAAATAGTAGGAGGAAAAGCTTGAACATTAAAAAAAAAAAAAGAATTTAAAGTATGAACTATGGAGTGTTTTGGGCTTATGGTCCATGGGCTTGGGTATTTAAACCCCTTAAACCTCTCCTAACCCCTAGATCTTACACTTTTCATATTCACCAACACACTCAAAACACGCACCTCTCTATAATATTTACAACATGATTTAAGAGCAAGATCCAACTGTTGAGCATTCATTCGTGTCGAGTAACGAGGAAGATCTAGACTTAGCATTATACAAGATCCAAGTTTTGAACCAAGCTCAAAAAGGTATGTTTTATGCATAAAAACTTGATTCGTTATGTTTGGTTCGTTAAAATCCTAAAATCTAGATAAGTTGGGTTGTACAAATCGATAAAGGTTCGAACTTTATCCTAAACGAGCTAGATCTTGGTTGAGAGTAGTAATTATAATGACAAAGATAAGTAATATTAATAATAATAGTGTTAATATTAATATATAATAATAATAATAATAATAACTCAGCAGCAAACTCCGTTGTAAAAAAATAGTAGTAATAATAATAATAATAAATTATAATAGTAATAATAATAATCCTTTAATAATAATCATAATAATAATAACAAGTATTTTTACCCCGCGATGCCGTGGAGATCATATAAATAGTCAACGACACATACAGTTTTCGAAGCCATCACGATGTTACCGCTTCTAATGGTTTGGAATCGGAGCCCGAGAATGATAGCCGATAATAATAGTAGGTTCACATCGACTATCATCATAGCCATTTTTAAACAAACCCACTCAAAGTAGCCCGTAAAAACGCGTATAATCATAGACACGACTCAAAACCAAATGATTGCTTTACATCATACCAGTAACTAAATTAGCCACTTTGAGCACATAGTTTTCATGTTTGAAACCAAAAGGGCACACAAGCCCTTCCCCTTGCACCTTCTGCCAATCAATAAATTTGACTATACAAATAACCAAGTCAAACCTGCAAATGCACCACTATCAGTAGCAAATATGAATCCAGAACCAGAACAACCTTTGTTCTTTAAAGTATTCTTTGAATTTGATGGATCCATTTCGGAACCTCCTTAGAATTCTGTCATATAAATCATGTCCCAAAACGAATTATTCATAATAAAAGACAATAAAAAGAGAAAACCACGATAGGTGACCTCAAATTAGATTCACATGATAAAAACATAATTTAAAAAAAAAAACATAGATAATAACCAACATAGACTCGGAAACATAATCATAGCAGCCGTTTTCAACCATACCAACTTAAAGTCGAACCTAAGCCGCCGACAAAACACCAAGTCATAGGTGCGCTACCACGACTCCATCGCCACCAAGGGTACGAATCGAACCCGACAACGATAGACGATCATCATCATAGGCTCATATACATGATTATCATAGTCGTTAACAACAAAGACGACAATTGGCAACCACAGTAGCCAAAACTGACTCGAAGTCAGCTGTAAAGCCGCCGGAAAAGACACTAGTTCAAAATCGTCATCTGGTCAATGATAGACAACAATCGCAACCATAGTAGGCGTCTACCACCACGACTCCACCGCCATCAAGGGTTCCTGATCAGAACCTGGCAACGATAGACGACGTGCAACACTAAGTCAACGCCGCCTAATTCCCAAACGGAAAATCCGGCTACCTCAATACTCAACTGCCAAAGGTGATTTAGTGTTAATACCAGAAAGATGAAGGTGACGAAAAGAAGCTACCGATCAATCTGAACTTCAGTACACCGCCGCCACGCACCCACTGGACCACGGAAACACATCCGTCGCCGCCATAGACGACCAGAAAGGCCGCCGAAAACAACAGGGCAATGCGTAACATCTATCTGACAACGACATAACACTGAAGACGGAAACGCCGCCGGTTACACGGTGCAAAAAGGTGAGGTAGAGAGTGTAAAAGTGTTGTTGTTGAAGAGATAAAAATAAAAATGACGACGGTGACTTGTTTGAAGGGAGGAGTCAAGTCGGTATGCCGTATGCGCGTGTCAGGTGAATGTTGAAAACATGTGGCAAAGGAAGACTTCAAAAAACACGTGTGTGGACATAATTTGAAAGTTTCATAAATAGTAATTTAGTGAGCGAGTAAAATGTTGGTTTTTAATATTTATATAATGTTGATAAAATAATGATAACAGCAATAGTATGGATAGCTTGAAAATAGAATAAAAAAGAATTAGAATCTGAGTGTCGGTAGGATAATGGTTAAAACGTTGGTTTGTAAATTGAGGGTCACAGGTTCTAGGTTCGCTCCCAGCAAAACATTTATTTTTTTTTGGAGGGTTTGTAGTTTAGCAAGGTAACTGGGCCAGAACAAGCCCAAAACACCGAACAGCTGAAGCCCAAACTCGAACGGCCATATCCAAACCCCGAACGCCCAGATTCTAACAGTGGTACCCAAACCCGAACCCCGAACATGATCCACGAACCCAATCAACCATGACCCAAACCCGAACACCATTGGGCCTGACCAAGCAACCAGGCTAAGCCTGATACAACTATTGCAATTGTTGGTCCTGAATTAACGTCTGGTTGGGCCTGATTAATTTAAACAAGCTGGTCCAATACGAAACCAACCGAATTAACCGACCTCATCAATTTCGTTATCAAAACCCGTTAAAGTTTTATAAAAAGAGACGTGATTAGCTCGTTAATAAAAGACATAATTAATAAATAAGAGTGAATATAAGAAAAGGAATTAGATGTTTATTTGAGGTAAATAAATGACAAGATTAGTTAACTAATTTAACTTAGCTAACCCCGTTTGCTCGGTTTCGTTAATTTAACAATCTTTGTTAACTAAGGAGACCCCGCTAGATCAATGAAACTTAATTAACAATCCTAGTCTATCGAGTAAGCTTAGTTAATCTCGTTAACTTAGTTTACTAAAATTACTAACTTAGTTAGTTCCGCTAGTTGGTTATATGGTTAATTAATGAATGTATAACTTAAACAGTTAGTCGTGCCCAGTTGAAGAAGGAAATTACGGTTACTTCAGAACGCTTAAGGATTCAAGTGAGTTTTTATGCCCCCTTTTCCTTTTAAATGTTTTGGAGCTGTATGTGTTTTGGATAAAAATCTGCTAAGGATAATGTATCCAAATTTGTAATGTGAGGTCTAGTGCTAAAATGGTAACAATGAATATATGAATGAAATGGAGATGAACACCGTGATTTGTTGCGAGGAAAAACCCTTTGATCTTGTTTAGATCAAAAGAAAAAAAACCCCGGGCGATGACAACTCGTCGATCACCACTTTATTAATCACAAAAAAGGGTTACAATTGTTGCAGTTGTTGATCAACGATTACAATCGAGCTATGTGTGTGAGATTACAGACAACTTAGCAGCTAGAGTATGTGTGAATGTGTGTCTAATGTTGATCACAACTCAGTATATAAAGAAAAGAAAAAATAACTAACTAACAAATAGGTCCTATAAACCCACTAGTCTTCCACTCTTCTCCATCGTGCTCTTTGACCACGTGCTTATAGAAGCTCAGTGACGAAATAAGTGGTAGACTAAGTCTAGGAGCCGTTGCTGTTAATTAAACATCAGTCTTCATAGGAAAATCATCCATTATTAGCAATGTTGATTAAGGATCTTGGATCCATACTTAGCTAGAGAATTCTTCAGAAGGATAATTGATCCAAACACGTCTTCAAAAATAACATTCCTGTCCTTAGTACTCATCAATTGGTGACTCAACAATAAGTCCTATTAATCCGCCACTTCTCCCACTAGCTTAGTCTTCAGTCTCGACCATGTGCTGCAGGTGCCTTATAGCGAAATATACGGTAGACTGGGTCATAAAGTCGTTATACCTGGCTAACACATCACCATTCAAAATGCAATCATTAGTAACTAAATAGTATCGAGGATCGTTGATCCTTCATAACCTAAAACATATCTTAAGGATAATCTATCCACAAGATAGTCAAGGATAATGGATCCTCAGCATAAAATTCATGCCCTAACAATTGCCCCCAAAATGGCGGGTGATTGTGTAACACAGCTGTCATTTTGAATTTCAAATCCATGCAAAAAAGAAGATGATTAGACGTTTGTCAGGCGGTTATTATTAATAAACCATAATTATACGCCGCCTATAAATGCGATGATCATAACCTTCTTATAACCACACATCCATCCGTCTTTCAGGTACCTTCTTTCTCTTTTTTATTTTTCTTTCAATATGTCGATTGTTTATGTATCCTCCTCTTCTTCTTCTTCTTTCAATCATAACGAGCCCGATGATCTCTACTCGCAAGTATCCTTCAAGCCCCTTCCTTCGAGATCTGTAAGTTCACAGATCCAGAGATTGACGAAATCCGATCACACTTTCCAGCCAACACAGTTTTCCGACCCTTCGATTCTCTAGCCCACAATGATAGCATATCAAAAAACTGGGTTTGCTTTCCAGCCCAACCGTTTCTCAAAGGATTCACGTATCCCTTTCTTGATTTCACCCAAAGATTCTTTACCTTGACGGGAATCAGCTACATCCAAACCTGCCGATGTTGTGGAGAGTCCTTCATACCATAGACAGGATAATCGAAGAGGAGGCTGTCGAGTTAGGCTTGGTGGAGTTATCATACCTGTACAACCTGATTACCCTCGGCTCTAAACGATTTTTCTTTAAATAGAAACCTCGACAAGTGATCCCTATCTCCAAGGTTACTCCGAATGGTACTCTCTGGAGGAACCAATTTTTCTTCGTAAAAAGGGATTCCATTCCGGGTGGAGCCGATCTTCCCAAAAGATGGATCCAGAAGGGTAGGATCTAGGATCCTTAGGTTGTAATAATAGGATACTTGATTCTTCTATTAATACTTTTCTTTTCTTACGCAGTTGAAAATTTTGTTTTACTGTATGAGCTTCCTGGAGTCGAAGAGAGAGTTGAGAAATTCTTATCACTGGATCCTACAATCAGAACCTTTCAAGCCAAGTTTATAGAAGCCTTTCAGGAGCCAAACTCATAGTCAAACAGGTCAAGTAAGGATAATGAATTTTAACATCAATAAAAGAAGAAATAATTGAAAACTTATCTGCGAATTACTGTTTACAGGTTCTCAAAAGTCATGAAAGTCTGCATCCAAGTTCTCCCTTGAAGATATCGACTGCATGTTCACCAAGAAGGAGACCCCGAAACCAACTCCAGTGTCCGAGCCTCATCCAATCATGACTCGAGCCAAGTCAGGAGCAAAGAGGAAGAAGAGCTCAGATCCAGAGAACCCCTTTGAGACTGAGAAACAGCTTCTAGAAATGCTTTCGACCGTAAGGATCCTTTATTCTTTCCATCTTTATTGTTCAAGTATTCTTCCAAGCTTATCATTTTTTCTTTTATAGGCCATCAATTCTGCTCGAAGCCATCATGACAAGATCGTTGGGGAGTACGAGGAGACCCTTGCTGCGTTAAGGTCCATGGCTGCTGCTAAAGACAAGGCCCTTTCAAAGATGACTAAGGAGAAGAAACAAGCAGAGGATCACGCATCCACACTTGCAGTCCAAATGCAGGACGAGATCAATCCTGCTACCAACGAAGCAAAGATCTGGGCAGCAAAGTCAGTTCTCTAGGCCAGAATCAAGCTGGTGACTAAAGCTAACGAACCCGCCTTCGATAGATCTTCATGGGACATAATGCAGTGGAAGCAAGCTTTGACTGACTTGGGTGGAGGTGAGGACGAAGAAGAAGGTGAGATGGCTGATGCAGGTGGAGCAGGTACGAGCGGAGTGAAGGATGCGGGTGAAGCTGATGGAGGAAATGAAGCAGCGGTGGAGGTGAAGCAACTGCATAAACGGGCGATGAAGGATACAGAAGACAAGGCCCGAGCTCGTTTTCTTTATTTTGCTTTATGATGTTTTTATGAACAATAACTAAGATTTGTAATAGACAGTAGTAACTAGGGTAAAGGATCCATGATCCTTAAGACAATTTGCGGGGTAGCGAAGGTGGATGGATCCTCTGTTTGTGGGGATGAAACCTTTGGTGCCCCTGTTTTTAATTTTCCTGCACTTATGAACAATTAGTACTACTTACTTAACCCGGGTGGATGGTCCATCTTTTGCATGATGAAATCCGGGTTAAGGATTTTGGATAAGTCCACGTGACTTATATTAAATAATATAAAACTTTAACTATTTGTTTGTTATTTATTATTTTGAAAGTTAGTTTGATACAGATTTAATCTAGTTGAATGTTTTAAACAATAATCTCGAGCAAAAAGTTTTAGGACAAAATATCCTTATGAAAAACATTTAGGATAGAATATTCTTAAAAAATAAACTGTAGGATAGGGTATCTTTAAAGATTGTTAAAATTTTTTACAATAGAACCTCCTTAAAGAGATAACCCCTAAAACGTTTAAAAATTATTGCAACTAAGACAATATAAATTCGTTAATAGAAACCATACCAGAAGGTCTAGGTAGACCTAAGTTACCATAAGTGTTGAACCTTCAATGATCCTTGAAGAAATAACCTCAGGATATTGAATCCATAGAACTTTATCTTCGTGATGAACTTAAAAAATCTGTTGCAAACAACTTATAACGTTAACTGGGATCAAACCCATTAAGCTGGGGACCAGCCCGAATAATAAACTGGGGACAAGCCCGTGCAACTGGGGACTAGCCCGTGAAACTGGGGACAAGCCCATGAAACTGGGGACAAGCCCAAAACTGGGGACAAGCCCGAAACTGGGGACAAGCCCAAATACGGATGTTAACTGGGGACTCGCCCAAGCTGGGATTTAGCCCAAACGTAAGATAACGTGAAAACGTTATAAACCGGTGGTATGGTACGTCTACCATAAATCGTAGGATCCTCCATATAGCCGAAGACAACGAAATTATCAGCCACTAAGCGTGTATTGGTCCCGCTGCCCCGGACTACACGTTGGATAACATGCGCTACAGGCGAGAGTGTAGAAACTCTAATTCATAAGAAAGGTGAAAACCTTTAAACCTTAGAGGATATGACCATCGGGGATCATATCCAATCGTGGGCTAGGCCAAGGAAAATAGTAAAGTAACTTGAATGTAAAGGAGAGGTGGCCAACCTCTTGATCATTACATATCTTACTAATATCCTACATTGTTACATAAAACTTGGAAGAAACAAATCGTTAAGAATATATTATCCTTAAATTAAAAAATAAGAAATTGAAAAGGATGAATGATAGGATAGATTTTACCAATTTTGGGGATCCTTGATCCTCTAAGGATAATAGATCCTCACATGATACTTGATCCTGATCAGAAAAAGTACTTCTTGAGGTGGATAGCATTCCATGCTCTTGGTAACCTGTTGCCTTCCATAGTGAGCAAATGATATGCCCTCTTTCCTGCCTCCGACTTAATCAGATAAGGACCTTCCCATTTGGGTGCTAACTTCCCATCAGCCGGATTGGTCGTGTTTTGGAAGGCTTTCCTCAAAACTAAATCTCCTTCTTGAAATCTTCTGATCCTAATATTCTTGTTGTATGCCCCAACTACCCTTTGTTGATAAGCTGCCATTCTAATCTTGGCTAGGTCTCTGAGTTCTTCATCAGAATCCAAATCTTCAAGAAGGATTTGTTCATTGGCCTCAGGATCACGATGCTTGTCCTAGCTGTAGGAACCATCATTTCTGTAAGAATTACTGCCTCTGAGCCAAACACCAATGAGAAGGGTGTTTGGTCTGTTGCATTCTTGGGTGTTGCCCTATCGGCCCACAGAACATAAGGTAGCTCCCCGGCCCACTTTCCTTTCTTGGATCCTAGCTTCTTCTTTAGATTGTTGATGATGATTTTGTTGCTAGACTTCGCTTGACCATTAGCTTGAGGATGCACTGGAGTAGAGGTAATCATCTTGATGCCCCAGCTGTCACAAAAGTTAGTGGTTCTTTTTCCGATAAACTGGGAACCATTATCACAAATAATTTCTGAAGGGATACCAAATCTAGTAATGATATTTCTTTTAATGAAAGATATCACCTCTTTTTCGCGTACTTGAACAAAAGCTTCTGCTTCTATCCACTTTGAAAAGTAATCCGTCATTGCAAGCAAGAATACTTTTCCTCCTGGTGCCTTAGGTAGTTTGCCTACAATATCCATACCCCATTTCATGAAAGGCCATGAAGAGGATATAGGATACATAGGTTCTGCCGGCTGGTGAAGGATGTTTGCATGTCTTTGACAAGCATCACATTTATTCGAATATTCCATTACATCTCTCTTCATTGTTAGCCAGAAGTATTATGTTCTTAGAATCCTAGAAAACAGGGCTCTACCTCTGGTGTGATTACCACAATCACCTTCGTGAAAATATTTGAGCACCTCTTGGATTTCAGGATCCTCAATGCACCTCAAGTACGGACCTGCAAGAGATTTCCTGTATAGCATATCATCTAATAAAATGTATTGTGATACCTTGAGTTTGAAGGATTTGGGATTCTCAGTGGTTGGAATCTCTCCAGTTTGAATGTATTTCTTGATTGGGTAGATCCATGATTCTCGATTATTTGAGGATAATGGATCCCAACGTACAATCTCCTTGTCATTCGTTATCTCCCCAACTTCTTGTTCTTCTATTGCTGGAGAGAGAATATGAATGATATGGATCTTCATGTCTTCTGGAATCTTCAATGATGAGGCTAAATTTGCCAAGGCATCTGCCCCAGCGTTTTCTTCCCTTGGTACCTGTATAATACTAAACAATTCGAAGGATTTTGCTAATTCCTTCACAATATCTAGATATTTGATTAGTTTTTCACATTTAACAACATATGAGTCATTAAAGTGGTTAGCAATCAATAACGAATCTTTATATATTTGAAGATACCTGATCCTCATGCACTTAGCTAATTGCAAACCTGCGATCAAAGCCTCATACTCTGCCTCATTGTTCGTTTCTTGAAACTCACAGGCTATAGACTGGGGTAATATGGCGATTTCAGTTTGATCCCCAATCCTGTTCCTTTTACATTGGAAGCGCCATCAGTGAAGAGTATCCAAGGATCCTTAGTCTCTTCTAGTTGTTGAACTTCCAAGTCAACTTCTTTCTGCATGTCGCTACTGAAATCAGCCACAAAGTCTGCGAGTGCTTGTGACTTGATGGCTGTTCTTGGCTCGTACTGAATATCATATGCACTCAGTTTCACAGCCCACTTGGCCATTCTACCTGACAACTCTGGCTTTCTAAGGACATTCTTAACAGGATAATTAGTTCTCAAAATAATAGTATGAGTCTCAAAGTAATGTCTCAATTTAGTAGAAGCCATAATAAGTGCAAGAATTAACTTTTCTAAATGAGAATACCTGGCTTCTGCATCTAGAAGACTTTTACTTACATAATAAACGGGATGTTGTTCACCTTCATGATCCTTCACAAGGACGGCACTTACAGCATTTCCTAAAATAGCTAGGTACAGATATAAGGATTCTCCATCCACAGGCTTCATCAGAGCCGGAGCTGAGGATAAGTAATCCTTTAAGGCTTTGAGCGCAGCCTCATGCTTTTCCGTCCACTCAAACTTCTTATTATTTCTAAGAATTCCGTAGAAATCTTTGCACTTCTCGGAGGATCTTGAGATGAACCTTTTGAGAGCGGCTATTCTTCCCGTGAGCCTTTGGACATCTTTAGCATTTGCAGGAGACTTCAAGTTGATGATGGCTTCTATTTGCTCGGGGCTTGCTTCTATCCCTCTTTTGGTCACCATATATCCTAGAAACTTTCCAGCCTTAACGCCAATATGGCATTTTGATGGATTCAGTTTCATGTTATATTGGTCGAGAATATTAAATGCTTCTTCAAGGTCTCTAAGGTGATCCTCAGCTTTCCTTGACTTTACCACCATGTCGTCTATGTATACTTCCATAGTCTTGCCCAACTGATCTTTGAACATCATATTGACCAGTCTTTGGTATGTTGCCCCTCCATTTCTTAGTCCAAATGGCATAGCAATATAACAATATATGTCGGTAGGGGTCATGAATTTTGTATCCTCTTGATCAGATGGTTCCATCTGAATTTGTTGAAATCCAGAGGAAGCATCCATAAAGGTAAGCATTTCATGTCCTACCGTTGCATCCACCATGGAGTCTATATGTGGTAATGGGAAAGGATCCTTGGGGCATGCCTTGTTTAAATCTGTAAAATCGACACACACCCTCCACTTTCCATTCTTTTTTGAAACAACAACCACATTATCCAACCATCAAGGATATTTAACCTCCCTGATCATACCGGCCTTAAGAAGTTTTTCAACTTCTTCTCGTATGATCTTGTTCCTCTCAGGAGCGAATTTTCTTCGCTTCTGATGGACGGGTTTAACAGATAAATCAAGGCCTAATTTATGAGTAATTACCTCCTTAGAAATACCTGTCATGTCTGAATGTTTAAAGGAAAAGGTAGATTTTCTTCGTCCTAAGAAGGATACCAAATCCTCCTCGATCTTGCTGGGGATACTGGATCCTAGGAACACCTTTACATCTGGATCCTCGGGGTCCAAGGATACTTCTTTAATGTCTTTCTCCCGAGCTTCCATTACATCCCTAGGATGTTGCTATGGTTGCTATGCTATAGTTTGCTTGGCTGTCGGCTTCATTGATGAAGAATAATAATTCTTGGCCTCCGCCTGATCACCAACTATTTTCACAACTCCCCATGGAGTAGGTAATTTGATACATTGGTGGTAAGTAGAGGCCACCGCCTTCATTCCATGCAGCTAGGGCCTACCTAAAATAACATTGCAACAAGAAAGGTTATCTATAACACAAAATCTTGATAATTATTTAACCCTTCGATGCATATTGAGAGGTTAATGTCCCCTAATGTCTTCTTGGTTTCTCCACTGAAACCAACTAGCACTGATGTTCTAGGGATGATCTCCGAATCTAGTATGTTCATCTTCTTGAGGACATCATGCTGGATGACATTGACCGAGCTCCCACCGTCAACTAGGATCCTGCGTACATAATGGTTAGCGATAAATAAAGTAATAATCAAACCGTCATTGTGAGGATCCTGGAAGTTTAGTTTGTCTTCCTTATCGAAGAATATCCTTTTGTCTGTCGTCAAAGTGGTAGATACTATTGGTCGGTCTCCGTTATCCAACTTGATCTCTTTGGCGAGCCTTTTTGCTGCGGAGAAGGAAGTTCCACATATGTCTGATCCTCCGGAGATGAAATTGACCATTCGCACATCCAGTTCATCCTGGTGAGGATCCTGGATACTCGAATCGAAGAAGATTCTCTTATCAGTTATTCGAGTAGTGGGGATGAGTGGTCTTCTTTCATTGTCCAACTTGAATTCTTCTGCGGGCTTTTCTTCTGCAGAACAAGAAGTTTGAAATATGTCGTAGTCTCTGGAGACGAAGTTGATCCCGTGAGCATCTGGTGGTGGTGGTGTTGCTTTTTGTGGAAGATCTTCAGGATCCTGGATCTTGCACTACAACAAAAAGAGCTTTTTAGTACGCACAAAAGCGTCCTAAAATGTTATACTATAGGACCTTTCATTTAATAGGACCAACGAGAAAAGCGTTTCATGTAAAGGGGTCGTAATAAGTCTCGGAACTCAAAAGGCGTCCTGATATCCCAAATAAGATTATGAAACCAATTTTATGGTCGCATGAAATATCCATTAACAACCCAAAAAGCGTCCCAATAAAAACATATTAGGACACTTTTACAATGTTTTAACATATGATTACCTACCTTTAATCTTTTGATACACATACAAGCGTCCTTAAAAATTAATTTATAAGACCCTTATGGTGCAACATTATATGTACTTTAGTACCAAGAAAAAAGTCCTGATATCCCAAATAAGATTATGAAACCAATTTTATGGTCGCATAATATATTCATTAACATCCTAAAAAGCGTCCCCATAAAAACATATTAGGACACTTTTACAATGTATTGACATGTGCTTACCTAATCACTAGTACAAAAAAAGTGAGCAAATATGACGTTTTTCAATCAAATATGGCGGAAAAATCAACCGCCTTAAAAGACAAATACAAACATAGATAGAACAGAAATAGCTAGAACAGCTAAAGCATCCATCTTGACCATTAGTCTAAATTATTCATTTTTTAACATACATATTATAAAAGCATTCAGTTTAACCCAAATAAAAACAATTATCCAAAAACCTCCATGACTTCATGCAACCACCTTTATCAGCCACAAATTTGAGCCACCCCGTCATTTCTCCAGTTCCCTCAAATAATTCTTCAATATCGGTCTCCCAATATTATGTGCAATCAATGACTATCCGATTAATCCATATGTCTTGGCCACTTATTAGATAGTCACCTTGTCCTACCTGCATGTTACCACCACAATAGATAATTAGTCAAAACCTAGTGAGGGCCGATACCCTGTATATACGATATTCAACTATAAAACAAAATTATATATTATAAAATTAAAGTATACCAATTTCATCCCCAAGGAACAATCTCCATTTAGTGGTTTAAAGCCCTACTTTGATCTTCTTATGTCTTCCTCCTTCATTCGAGCTCGACACTAAGCCTTTTCACCTCCAAATAGCCATTGTAACTTAGAATAACAATACACTATAAAACAAACCATAAATATAATAATACACCAATATAATAAAACGTCATTACTCACCGCTTATAAGTTGTAATTCACACAACCCCATTCAAAAGCATGTAATAGTAAAACACGCATATTTGCACATATGGATCACAACATATATGTCTCCGTAGTTCTGCATATAAACCCCAAACCAAGATATCACTCACTTCACCTCATGTAATTTAATATGAACACCTTGAAGGTTACACCATATACAATCATATTCCACGCATTCTTGGTTATTTCCTAATAATGTTGCAAATACTTTAAAGTCTCTTGTTTAAGAAAAACAGATCTGCGCAGCTGTAGTATTTAAGTATTTTCTCCCACTTATGGTAGGTATTTTGTTTTAAGCTAAAAATCTGAGAAAAGTAGACTCACAGAGCATTTCATCGATATATAATGCGCCCCGAACGAATGTTCGATTAATTTACTATGAATATTTTAAAACCATTTAAAATCTGGAAATAAGCTGAATTTCCAGCACTTAGGCACTCGACCCATTATTAGTTTGCATTCCATCTTTATGATTTTAAACCCCCAAAACCCCGTCAAAACAATGCGTTATTGTTATGTTTTACCATATTCAACAATTTGTATTAAACCACCTTAATTGTAATAATTTTTAATCAATACGACCCAAACTCATTCATTATTATAATTTACTCCTTGTGATAACATATAGTTAACAGACACGTCACGACACGATACCTCAACTAATATTTGGTCATGCATAAAAATTGCATAAAATATATAAGATTGTAATAATAATTTACATGGTATAAAACTAGCTACAATCCACTAGTTTCATCCAACAAAAACATACATGTGGTGGCCACACACACACACATACACATAAAACAAACATCAAACATACAAACTTCCAAGCATAGATAGTTAAAATAACATAAACTATGCAATATCATTCAAATGCTTCAAAAGGATAAAATAGCCATAAAACGTGTATGCTAGCCCAAAACGTAAAAAATTAAAAGCGGCGTCATGAAACTCACCTGATATGGTTTAGATAAACATCACAACTGGATCCTCTAGCTAATCATTCATTATCCATAAGCCTGTCAAGTTAACGCACACAACAATCACTAACTTGACCGAAATGACTCGTTTATCCTACGAGACGTCCTAACGTGATTGGATTGACCCAAAGCGACACCCAATAATCATAACCATCTACATCAGCCCTTGGAGTCCTTAAATTACACAAAAATCCCTTTCCAACAACACACCACCAACGGTTCCCAAACTATGCCCGTTTTACATTAATTGAGTCGAATTCATGCGTTAACGAACCGATTAACCAACCACCAACCAAACAAGCCCCAATTTGAGAATATTTGACTTAATTACAGCCTATTCATCAATATTTAACCACTCAAGTCGGTGGGGTTTGAAATCTCATCAATTTCCACATTAATTCACAATTAACCGATTTTACGCGCTCTTTCATAACGATTAAGGTATCATCAACCAAACCAGCCCCTATAGCCAAAAAAATAATTTTCCCACTGCTCATACACTAACACGAGACCCCTCAAACTGACCGCGTTGACCATTCCTTCAAATAATACTCGAAAGACAACAATTAACGATTTCAACCTTTAAGAACCCTAGAAATCGGTTTTTATCAACTGACCTATCAAAACAACTCCAATGACCATGAAATTTTAGTATGATATAATAGACATACCTGGGGATCTTTTGAAACCAAAACCTTCAACTTTTGACCTCGGGAAGCGTGCCAAACAAATGTAATCCGAATCTGTCCCTAGTTCAAGAAGTGGCGTAATTAACCATATTAACGACCGAGATAATGGAATTAAAGATCATGAGAGTGTATTAGACACCTTGAACGACCTCTACAAGCTTGGAATTGAATTAAATCATTCAAAAACGAAGGGTTTGGTGATGAAGAAAGTTGCGGCCAGAAGATGGGGCTAGGGGGAAAGGTTTCTGATAAAATATTAGGTTTAAAAATGTTACGATCTAGTCCCTGCACTTTGCAAACTTAGCCCCATGTTCCCAACCTGATTATAATGCCTCTTAGACATGCCATGGGTCCCCAAGAAACAAGTGTCAAAATAAATTATGCTACAATGAAATTCTAGCAAATAAGCATACTATAAAACTGATGTTTTATAACTCATATATAAAATTTCCTATTACGGTGTATTAAAATAACACCAAAATGGTTAAACGTTATGTAAAGGTTAAAATTATAAGACCCAAGTGTCAAGTGTCATATTAAGTTTTGTTATAATAAAACTCTAGCGAATAAGCGTCCTATAAAACATATGTTTTATAACTACAATATCAAGTGTCTTATTACGGTGTATTATAATAATACCATAATGATTAAGCGTCCTATAAAGGTTAAAGTTATAAGACTCAAGTGTCAAGTGTCCTGTTAAATTATGTTATAATAAAACTCTAGCGAATAAACGTCCTATAAACCAGATGCTTTATGACTAAAATATCAAATGTCCTATTACAGTGTATTGTAATAACACCAAAATGATTATACATCTTATAAAGGTTAAAGTTATATGACCATAGTGTAAAATGTCCTATTAAGTTATGTTCTTATATGACTTCGACTAGAAAGGGTCCTATAACAGCGAACATTTATGACTTAATTACAGAGCTCCTATAAAGTTATGTTATAATAAGACCTCCAGTGATGAAGTGTCCTATTACATTACCACATAATGGGACACCAACAACTACATGTCTTATAGATTACTTTATTAGGATTTACATTTTAAGTGTCTTATTAAGTTATATGATAATACGACCCCAAAGAATCATCCATCCTATTAACTAAATTTTTAGGACACCGGTTCTGTAGTGTATATTGCAAAAGAACCCTAAATGTTCATTGGTCCTATTAAATAGATTTTAGGACCCTATTTTACAAGCGTCCCACACAAAAGGTCCTAAAAAGCCCTTTTTGTTGTAGTGTTGGATTTCTTCCTTCCCAAGAGCTCTTTAAAGTGGCCCTTGCTCGTGAGGTATCCAATTTCTCTCCTTAAGCCAATGCAATCGTCTGTCATGTGGCCAAAATTTTCGTGGAGGGCGCACCACTTAGACTTGTCTTTGAAGGTGGTCGTCTTCTCGTTCTTTCGGGGCCACCTTGCTTTCTCCCCTGGATCCTTCATGGCACAAATCAAGTCATGGGTGTCTACGTAGAAACAATACTCAGAGATGCAGGGATAGTCTTCATCATCATCTCCTTCTTCGACTGCTCGTACATTTTGATTGTTGAACTTGGTGTACGACTTTGAGTTGTTGTTCCTGTATAAGGATCCTTTATTCTTATCAAGAGATTCTTGCTTTGTCTGAGCCCCCAGTCATTCTTGGTTCCTTTTATCATCTTCCAGCCGTATAAACCTTAGTGCTCTGTTCCTTACTTCATATAGAGACCTGCAAGGAGTCATCACAAGATCATCATAAAAGGGGGGGGGGGGGGGCCCTCTGAAGTCCCATCTTGAAGGCTTCAACAACAGTAGCCATATCAAGATTAGGGATTTCCAGAGCTTCCATGCCGAACCTCGTAACAAAATCCCTAAGGGATTCATCACTTGGTTGGATAACTCGGTATAGATCACTAGTTAACTTCTCAAATTTCCTACTACAGGAAAATTGACTGTTGAACAAGTTAACTAAGTGAGAAAAAGAAGCAACTGAAAAGGGAGGAAGAGTTAGCAGCCATTTTAATGCTGATCCTGTCAATGTGGATTCGAAGCCCTTGCATAGACAGGCTTCCTTGAGTCTCTCTGGAATAGGACTGATTTCCATCTTTTCTCTGTATTATGCCACATGTTCCTCAAGATCAGTGGTCCCATCGTAAGTCTTCATGTTGGGGGTTTGGAATTGCTTCGGGATTTCAGCATCACTGATAGGTGGAGCAAATATGGACAATTTGTGGCTTCCCTCCGGTATCTTGGGGATTGGACGTATCACCCCGGGAACACTGGATATCATATCCTTGAGCTTTTGTAGTTCCTTAGCCATAGCTTGGTTGATACCTGCATCCTGCATGGAACCACGGTTAACATCTAAGGATAAAGGATCATACGAGTTACCTCTTTGCTGAGCGAAGGTCGGCATTCTGGATGAGTAGCTGAGATAAGAAGAGTCTGCTACAGGAGTTGGACCACCCGACGCGATAGTTTGCATGGGAATGAAATCTCCTTCATGGACTTCGGAGGATCGATGATTTTGAACTCCTGAGGATCCTTGATTCTGAAAGAAGGATCCTTGAGGTTGGGAATTATAGGATCCTTGGTGATATAACCCAGAGGATCCTAGTGAAAGGATAGATGATCCTGGCTGGAACAACGAGAATCCTTGAGTCTGTTGACCCATGGATCCCTGTTGAAGGATAGATGATCCTTGCTGGAACAACGAGGATCCTTGAGTTTATTTTTTTTTATTTTTTTTAAACATCATAAAACTTAAAATAAACATAAGTAAACTCATTCAATATTCAAGAACAATCAAACACAAATCAATCTTTAAGTTACTTGCAAAACAATCCAAGTTAAAGATCAAAATCAACTAGTTAAGTATCTTAAACAAATGAACAAAGTTTATGGATGAATACTTATTATTATGGCTGAGATTATGGATGTATAATTGTTTTGGACAAAAATCAGCTAAGGATCAAGTATCCAAATCTGTTATGTGAGTAAGGTGCTAATTCGATAATAACAAATGTATAAGCATGATATCGGTGAATAGAATGGTTTGATCATGAGGGAAAAAGCCCTTAATCACGATAGTCTTACTTCGGTCAAAACTTATCGAGGAAATCGTTGGTAAAATAGCTCCGGTCGAAGATTAATAGGATAATCTTTGGTCGAAGTACTTTAGTCAATGATCAACAAGGTAACCTTTGGTCGATGAGTATATGGTTATCGTGGTCTCCGGCACAAAAAACCCCGGACGGTGAAAACTATCACCGTCGAATGTATTAATAAACAAAAAATGGTTACAAATGTGGTGGAGAATATGATCAAAGTTACAATGAAAGCTAGAGTTGAGAGAGTGTTTAGTTCTGCTCAAGTGTGTGTAAGTACATGTGTGTTTTCCTATCGATCATATCTCGTTTAAATAAGAAAATAACGATAACAATATTTCCTATTTATCCGGAAGTCTTCCACTTAGCCGTTCCACGATCTTTGACCACGTGCCAATAGCCACCCAGTAGAGGAATAAGCGGATGAATGAGTCACACAGACGTTCCTGATATTTAAACATCAATCTCCTAGAGAGTTCGTCTATAATCAGCTACGTTGAACTAGGATCCTGGATCCATGTTCCAGCTATAGGATGTCCCATGAGGATAATTGATGCAAGTTCGTCTTGAAGTTGATATACCTGTCTAACACTTCACCATACTAAACGCAATCATTAGTAAACAAACAATACCGAGGATCGTCGATCCTTTATATCCTGATGTATATTTCAAGGATAAACTATCCATAAGACAGTCAAGGATAAAGGATCCTCAGTATAAAAATCGTGGCCTAACAATTGCCCCCAAAATGGCGGGTGACAGTGGAGCACAGCTGTCATTTTGAATTTCAAAATCACTGTTAAAACTTATGGATGGGACGGTTTTGCCACAAAATTTACCATTCAGCCCCCAAAGATAATTATAACCGTCTATATATGCCGCCCTATATCTTTGATTATATACACCTTCTTCCGACGCATCAGGTATTATTCTAACCTTTGTATATTATTTCTTTAATCATGTCCGCCGCTTCTTCTTCTTCTCCGGCTCCTTCTAAACCTTCTGAACAGTTATCCGGTGGTTCCGAACTAGTCGAAATGGAACCCTAATGTTTTATTTCCAACCCATCTTCTAAAATTTGTAAGCTCACGGATCCCGAGGTCGACAGTTTTCGTACATTGTTTCCCCCAGAAACCCTGGTTTGTCCCTACGAATCCACCATTAGACGCGATGTTTACTCCGAAGTCTGGGTCTGTTTTCCAGCAACTCCCTTTCTTATCGGCTATAAATACCCCTTTCCGCCTTTTACCCAAAGTTTTTTCGATTCTACCGGCATATCTTATATACAAGCCATGCCGATGATCTGGAGGGTTCTTAGCACTATCGAAAGAATCATCAAGGAGGAAAAAATTGATTTTGGCCTTCCGTAGTTGTCATATCTGTATACCCTCACTACCTTCGGTTCTGCCCATTTTATCTTCAAATCCAAACCTCGACAGCCACACCCGATCTCGAAAGCCACGCTGAATGATTCCTTGTGGAAGAATCAGTTTTTCTTCGTAAAACGCGACTCAATACTAGGGGGAACTGATCTTCCTTCAACGTGGGTCACGAAGGGTAGGATCCTGGATCCTTAAGGAATAGCAGGATCCTTTATTCTTCAATCTTTATCCTTAAAGTGTTTTTGTTGTCTGCAGTTGAGAAATTTGCTTCACTGAGCAAATTACCTGGAGCAGAAGAAAAAGCAAAACGGTTCCTGGAGCTGGATACCGCAGTTAGAACTTTTCAAGCTCTATTTTTTGAAGGTTTTTGTGATATTCCCTAAAGTTCAAGCATGTCAAGTAAGCTAATAATTTTAAAGTAATTAGAATAAAGTAGAATACTTATCTGTCGATTTTCCTTCTACAGGCACCAAGAAATCTGGAAAGTCTGCCCTCAAGTTCTCCCTGGACGATATCGATTGTATGATGACCTCTCCCACTGCCAAGAAGGAAGCTTCAAAGGCTGGAACCAGCTCTGAACCAAAGACTACCACAACCAGGGCCAAATCCGCAGCTTTTAAGAGGAAAAGATCATTCGATCCCGAGACTCATTGCGACATTGTCTGCTCCGTAAGTATATTGTATTTTTATCTTTAATAATTTAGGATCCAGTATTGTCCCAATATTGATATGAATATTGTTGATAGGCTGTGATTGATATGAGGGATCATTATGAGAAGACTATCCTTCAGATGAGCGAGAAGATGGCAGGTTTAGGGAAAGCTGTGGTTGCTAAGGATAAAGCTATGATCCAACTCAAGAATCAATTGGAGGATCAGATATCCTCAGCCGAAGCCCAACGTTAAGAGGCAGTGGAGCAGGCAAATGATGAAGCCAAGGTGTGGGCTGCTAGGTGGATCTTCCAAGCGCGGATCAAGATGGTGATGGAGGCCGGTGATCCCGCTTTCGACAAGTCGGCTTGGGATGTTGAGAAATGGAAGGCTGCTCTTGATGACCTTGGTGGTGAGGACGACGAGGAGATGGTTGAGAACACCAAGGCTGGGACCAGTGGCATTAAGGAGGCGGTTGAAGCTGGCAAGGGGGAAGGTGATGCTGCGGTTGAAGAAGCAGCTTAAGTGGGCGATGAAGGATATTAAATACAAGGCACGAGCCCACTTTTTTATTTGGTGTTGATGTTTTTATGAACAATTTCCATGGTCTGTAATAAACAATAGTTTCTAGGATAAATTATCTATGATCCTTAAGACAATCTGCGGGGGTGACAAAGGTGGAGGGATCCTCTGTTTGTGGGGATGAAGCCTTTGTTGCCCCTGTTTTTAATTTCCCTGCACTTTATGAACTATTAGTAACTCTTACTTAACCCGGACGGATGGTCCATCTTTTCATATGGTGAAGTCCGGGTTAAGGATTTTGGATAAGTCCTTGTGGCTTATTTTAATTAATATATAAATCTTTTGACTATTTGCTTGTTATTTATTTTCAAAAATTTGTTAAATATAGGTTTAGCATTGTTAATAGTTTGAAAAATATTCTTCAGTAAAAGATCTTTAAAAATCGTTTAGAATAGAATATCCTTAAACCACAAATCTTAGGATAAGACATCTTTATTAGTTAATAAAATATATATAAGAAAATTTTTCTCAAAGGACAAAATTTTAGGATAAAGTATCCCGAAAATAGCTAAAGACTTTAGTAATCAAATAACTTTAAAAGAATAGCCTTTCCAACCGGAATATCCAAATTTATTGCAATAGAAATCAAACTTAAGTTAATCAATAAAGATCATACTAGAAGGTCTAGATAGACCTAGGTTACCAGAAGTATTGAACTCTTAAAGTTCCTTACAAGAGTAGCTTTAGGATCCGGGATACTTAGTTTCTCGATCTCCAGTAAGAACTTAGAAAATTCGCTGCAAAGAATTCATATTATCAACTGGGATCGAACTCATTAAACTGGGGACAAGCCTAACAAATATTCCGGGGACAAGCCCGTGCAACTGGGGACAAGCCCGTGTAATCTGGGGACAAGCCCGTGCAACTGGGGACAAGCCCATAAAATAAACTGGGGACAAGCCCAAAATGGGGACTGGCCCAAAGATTCGGATGTAAACTGAGGACTCGCCCAAACCGGGATTTAGCCAAACGTGAGATAACGTGAAAACGTTATAAACCGGAGGTATGGTACGTCTACCATAATTCGTAGGATCCTCCATATAGCCGGAGACAACGAAATTGTCAGCCACTAAGCGTGTACTGGTCCCGCTGCCCCGAACTATACGATGGATAGCGTGCGCAACTGGCGATCATGAGAAAGGTGAAAACCTTTCAACCTTAGGGGATATGACCATCGGGGGTCATATCCAAACGTGGGCAAGGCCAAGGGAAATAGTTAAGTACCTTAAATGCAACGGGGAGGTGGCCAACCTCTTGAACATCAAATGACTCATTGCAATCCTGCATGGTTACTCAAAACTTGGAAAATGTAAAGTGTTAAGAATATATTATCCTTAAATTAATAATAATAATTCAAAAAGAATAATAGATCAGAAAGATGTTACCGCTTTAAGGATCCTAGATCCTTTTTCTGGATAATATATCCTCTCAGGATAGCGGATCCTGATTATAAAAAATATGTTTTGAGGTGAATGGCATTCCAAGCTCTTGGTAACCTGTTGCCTTCCATTGTGAGCAAATGATATGCCCCCTTTCCTACTTCAGACTCAATTTGATAAAGTCCTTCCCATTTGGGTGCTAATTTCCCATCAGCCGGATTTGTTGTGTTTTGGAAGGCTTTCCTCAATTCTAGATCTCCTTCTTGAAATCTTCTGATTCTGATACTTTTGTTATATGCCCCAGCTACCCTTTGTTGATAAGCTGCCATTCTGATTTTTGCTAGATCTCTGAGCTCTTCTATAGTATCCAAGTCTTCAAGAAGGATTTCTTTATTAGCTTCAGGATCACGGATGCTGGTTCTCGCAGTAGGAACCACCATTTCTGTGGGAATTACTGCTTCTGATCCAAACACCAAAGAGAAGTGAGTCTGGCCTGTTGCATTTTTTGGTGTAGTTCTGTCTGCCCAAAGGACATAAGGAAGTTCTTCAGCCCATTTTCCCTTCTTGGATCTCAGCTTCTTCTTTAGATTGTTGATGATGATCTTGTTGCTAGACTCTGCTTGGCCATTGGCTTGAGGATGAACCAGAGTCGAAGTAATCATCTTGATGCCCCAACTGTCACAGAAGTTAGTGGTTCTTTTCCCGATAAACTGGGAACCATTGTCACAAACAATTTCAGCGGGAATACCAAATCTAGTTATAATATTTCGTTTAATAAAAGATATTACTTCCCTTTCTCGGACTTGTACAAATGCCTCTGCCTCAATCCATTTGGATAAGTAGTCAGTCATAGCAAGCATAAAGACTTTTCCACCTGGTGCTTTTGGCAGTTTGCCTACAATATCCATACCCCATTTCATAAAAGGCCATGAGGAGGATATAGGATATAGAGGCTCCGCTGGTTGATGAAGGATGTTCGCGTGTCTTTGGCAAGCATCACACTTTTTTGAATACTCCACTGCATCTTTCTTCATTGTTGGCCAGAAGTATCCAGTTCTGAGTATCCTGGAAAATAACGCTCTTCCACCTGTGTGATTGCCGCAATCTCCTTCGTGAAAATCCTTAAGTACTTCTTGGATCTCAGGATCCTCGATGCATCTCAGATATGGACCTGCAAGGGATTTTCTATACACCATATTATCTAATAAAGTATATTGGGATACCTTGAGTTTGAAGGACTTAGGATTTCTGTGGCTGGAATTTCTCCAGTCTGAATATAGTTCTTGATAGGATGGATCCATGATCCTTTGCTATTTGAGGATAAATGATCCCAGAGCACGATTTCTTTATCTTTTGTTATCTCCCCAACTTCCTGTTCTCCTATTGCTGGCGTGAGAATGTGTATTATTGGGATTTTCAAATCCTCAGGAATCTTCAGAGATGAGGCTAAGTTTGCTAAGGCATCTGCCCCAGCGTTTTCTTCCCTCGGTACCTGTGTAATACTAAATATTTCGAAGGATTTCGACAATTCCTTCACAACATCTAAATATTTCATTAGTTTCTCACCTTTAACAACATATGAGCCGTTAAAGTTGTTAGTTATCAATAAAGAGTCTACATAAACTTGAAGATACCTGATCCTCATGCTTTTGGCTAATTGCAAACCTGCGATTAAAGCTTCGTACTCTACTTCATTGTTTGTTGTCTGGAACTCACAAGCTATGGACTGGGGTAATATGTCCCCCTGTGGCGATTTCAATAGGATCCCTAATCCTGTTCCTCTTACGTTGGATGCTCCATCTGTGAAGATTATCCAAGGATCCTTGGTCTTTTCCAGTTGTTGGACTTCCAAGTCAGCTTCTTTTTGTAGATCACTAGTGAAATCAGCCACAAAGTCCGCTAGTGCTTGAGACTTGATTGCTGTTCTTGGCTCGTATTGGATATCATATGCACTTAATTTCAAAGCCCACTTAGCCATTGTACCTGATAACTCTGGTTTTCTAAGAACATTCTTTACAGGATAGTTAGTTCTCAAAATAATAGGGTGAGTTTCAAAATAATGTCTCAGTTTAGTAGAAGTCATAATAAGTGCAAGAATTAGCTTTTCTAAATGAGAATACCTGGACTCTGCATTTAAAAGACTTTTACTTACATAGTATACAGGATGTTGTTCACCTTCATGATTTTTTACCAAGACCGCGCTTACTGCATTTCCTGATACAGCAAGATATAGATACAAGGATTCTCTATCCACAGGCTTCATTAGAGCTGGAGCCGAGGATAAGTAATCATTCAGGGCTGTAAGAGCAGCTTCATGTTTTTTGGTCCACTCGAACTTCTTGTTCTTTCTAAGGATATCATAGAAGTCTTTGCACTTCTCGGAGGATCTTGAGATGAACCTATTCAGGGCTGCTATTCTTCCGGGTTTTGCATTTGCAGGAGATTTGAGATTGACAATAGCTTCGATCTGCTCCGGGCTTGCTTCAATTCCTCTCTTTGTGACCATATACCCCAGAAACTTTCCAGCCTAAACACCGAGTGGCATTTGGACGGATTTAGTTTCATGTTATACTGGTCAAGGATATTGAATGCTTCCTCAAGGTCTCTGAGGTGATCCTCTGCCTTCTTCGACTTTACCACCATATCATCTATGTATACCTCCATAGTCTTGCCCAGTTGGTCCTTGAACATCATGTTGACTAGTCTTTGGTACGTTGCTCCTGCATTTCTTAGTCCGAACGGCACAGCAGTATAACAACATATGCCGGTTGGAGTCATGAACGTTGTGTCCTCTTGATCATATGGTTCCATCTGAATTTGTTGGAATCCAGAGGAAGCATCCATAAAGGTGAGCATTTCATGTCCAGCCGTCGCATCCACCATGGCATCTATATGTGGTAATGGGAAAGGATCTTTGGGGCATGCCTTGTTTAAATCCGTGAAATCGACACACACCCTCCACTTTCCATTCTTTTTTGAAACAACGACCACATTAGCTAGCCATCGAGGATATTGACCTCTCTGATCATACCGGCCTTAAGAAGTTTTTCAACTTCTTCTTGTATGATCTTGTTCCTCTCAGGAGCGAATTTTCTTCGCTTTTGATGGACGGGTTTAACAGATAAATCAAGGCCGAGTTTATGAGTGATTACCTCTTTTGAAATACCTGTCATATCTGAGTGCTTGAAGCCCACAACCTTCTCATTCTTTCGGGGCCACCTTGCTTTTTCTCCCAGATCCTTCATGGCACAGATCAGACCATGAGTATCCACAGAGAAACAATAGTCGGAGATGCAAGGATAGTCTTCATCATCATCTCCTTCTTCAACTGCCCGTACGTTTTGATTGTTGAACTTGGCGTATGGCTTCGAGTTGTTGTTCCTATTCCATGATCCTTTATTCTTTTCGGGAGTTTCTTGTTTTGTTTGTCCCCCGAGACGATCCTGGATCTTCTTATCTTCCTCTAACCGGATGTATCTTAATGCCCTGTTTCTGACTTCATCTAATGTCCTGCATGGAGTTAACACTAAATCATCATAAAAATGGGAGCTCTTTTGAATTCCCATCTTGAATGCTTCAACAGAAGTAGTCATATCAAGGTTTGGGAATTCTAGAGCTTCCTTTCCGAACCTGGTAACGAAATCCCTAAGGGATTCATCACTAGGTTGGATAACACGATATATATCACTGGTTAACCTCTCAAATTTCCGACTACAGGAAAATTGAGTGTTAAACAAATTAACTAAATGAGAAAAAGATGTAACCGAGAAAGGAGGGAGACTTAGCAGCCATTTTAGTGCAGCTCCCGTCAGTGTGGCTCCAAATCCCTTACAAAGGCAAGCCTCTTTGAGTCTTTCAAGAACGGGATTAATTTCCATCCTCTCCCTATATTGTGCAACATGTTCCTCCGGATCGGTACTTCCATCATACGTCTTCATGTTGGGAGTTTGGAACCGCTTCGGGATTTCAGCATCACATATGGGTGGAGTGAATCTGGATAATTTGTGACTTCCCTCCGGTATCTCAGGAATTGGACGTATTACTCCCGGGACACTGGATATCATATCCTTTAGCTTCTGTAACTCTTTGGCCATGGCCTGGTTGATACCTGAATCCTGCATGGGAACATGGTTAGTATCTAAAATATAGGATCGTACCAGTTACCTCTCTGTTGGGTTGAGTTTGGTATTCCAAACGAGTATCTGGGATAAGAGGAGTCAGCAATCGGAGTGGGGTCCTCCAGAAGCTATGGTTTGCATGGGGATTATGTCCCCATCATGGACTTCGGAAGATCGTTGATGTTGGGATCCAAAGGATCCTTGATCCTGAAAGAGGGATCCTCGATAAGGAATCCTGGAGGACCCTGGAGGACGCACCCCTGATCCCCTTTGGAATATCAAGGAACTCTGCATTGGTTGACCTATTGACCCATGGTTGAAGCTAGATGGTCCTTGCTGGAAATCCGAGTATCCTTGAACCTGAGGACCCATGGATCCTTGTTGAAGGATAAATGATCCTGGCTGAAAGACTGAGGATCCTTGAGTTTGTTGGCCCATGGACCCTGGTTGCAGGATAGAGGATCCTGGCTGAAACATTGAGGATCCTTGAGCCGGTTGACCAATGGACCCTTGTTGAAGGATATGTGATCCTGACTAAAAGAGTGAAGATCCTTGCGAAAGCTGAGCCATGGATCCTGGACTGATGAAATCCAGCATCCTGGGCACCAGGGGAGTGAGATCTTCTGCTAGCCTCTTATTCTTCCTGAGATCTTCTATCTCACGAAGGATCCTCTGGTTAGTCTTGTTCTGTTGCTCCATATATGCCTTTACCTGCGAAAACATAGAGGAAACGTCATTGTTAGAGTTTACCGCCGAAGTAAAAGTGGTTGTTCTTGAGCTCTGGAAGACTGGTATTTGCGTCTTGCTCCCAGAAGTAGCAGCCTTTGGTGCTCCCGTGATTGGCGGAGGCATCGGCGGCAAGGTCCTTGAGGAGAGAGAAACCGAAGACGGCATAGTTGATGATGCAGAGGTGGATTGAGAGGCCATTGAAAGTGATATGGGTATGAAAAATGAAGGTTGATGAGAATAATATGGGTTATAGCACCAATTGCCCCACGATGGGCGCCAAATTGTTTTGGAAAAAAATAAGCTAAGGATCAAGTATCCAAATCTGTTATGTGAGGTAAGGTGCTAATTCGATAATAAAAAATGTATAAGCGTGATATCGGTGAACAGAATGGTTTGATCACGAGGGAAAAAGCCCTTAATCACGATAGTCTTACTTCGGTCAAAACTTATCGAGGCAATCGTTGGTAAAATAGCTCCGGTCGAAGATTAATAGGATAATCTTTGGTCGAAGTACTTTAGTCAATGATCAACAAGGTAACCTTTGGTCGATGAGTATATGGTTATCGTGGTCTCCGGCACAAAATCCCCGGGCGGTGAAAACTATCACCGTAGAATGTATTAATAAACAAATAATGGTTACAAATGTGGTGGAGAATATGATCGAAGTTACAATGAAAGCTAGTGTTGAGAGAGTGTTTAGTTCTGCTCAAGTGTGTGTAAGTACATGTGTGTTTTCCTATCGATCATATCTAGTTTAAATATGAAAATAACAATAACAATATTTCCTATTTATCCGGAAGTCTTCCACTTAGCCGTTCCACGATCTTTGACCACGTGCCAATAGCCACCCAGTAGCGGAATAAGCGGAAGAATGAGTCACACAGACGTTGCTGATATTTAAACATCAATCTCCTAGAGAGTTCGTCTATAATCATCTACGTTGAACTAGGATCCTGGATCCAAGTTCCAGCTATAGGATGTCCCATGGGGATAATTGATGCAAGTTCGTCTTGAAGTTGATATACCTATCTAACACATCACCATACTAAACGCAATCATTAGTAAACAAACAATACCGAGGATCGTCGATCCTTTATATCCTTATGTATATTTCAAGGATAAACTATCCATAAGACAGTCAAGGATAAAGGATCCTTAGTATAAAAATCGTGGCCTAACAATAATGACCATAAACTATCCATAAGACAGTCAAGGACTTGGCATTTTCAGTGGCTGGAATTTCTCCAGTCTGAATATAGTTCTTGATAGGATGGATCCATGATCCTTTGTTATTTGAGGATAAAGGATCCCAGAGCACGATTTCTTTATCTTTTGTTATCTCCCTAACTTCCTGTTCTCCTATTGCTGGTGTGAAAATGTGTATTATTGGGATTTTCAAATCCTCAGGAATCTTCAGAGATGAGGCTAAGTTTGCTAAGGCATCTGCCCCAGCGTTTTATTCCCTCGGTACCTGTGTAATACTAAATATTTCGAAGGATTTCGACAATTCCTCCACAACATCTAAATATTTCATTAGTTTCTCACCTTTAACAGCATATGAGCCGTTAAAGTGGTTAGTTATCAATAAATTGTCTACATAAACTTGAAGATACCTGATCCTCATGCTTTTGGCTAATTGCAAACCTGCGATTAAAGCTTCGTACTCTACTTCATTGTTTGTTGTCTGGAACTCACAAGCTATGGACTGGGGTAATATGTCCCCCTGTGGCGATTTCAATAGGATCCCTAATCCTGTTCCTCTTACGTTGGATGCTCCATCTGTGAAGAGTATCCAAGGATCCTTGGTCTTTTCCAGTTGTTGGACTTCCAAGTCAGCTTCTTTTTGTAGATCACTAGTGAAATCAGCCACAAAGTCTGCTAGTGCTTGAGACTTGATTGCTGTTCTTGGCTCGTATTGGATATCATATGCACTTAATTTTACAGCCCACTTAGCCATTGTACCTGATAACTCTGGTTTTCTAAGAACATTCTTTACAGGATAGTTAGTTCTCAAAATAATAGGGTGAGTTTCAAAATACTGTCTCAGTTTAGTAGAAGCCATAATAAATGCATGAATTAGCTTTTCTAAATGAGAATACCTGGACTCTGCACTTAAAAGACTTTTACTTACATAGTATACAGGATGTTGTTCACCTTCATGATCCTTCACAAGGACAACACGTATAGCATTTCCTGAGACAGCTAGGTACAGGTATAAGGATTCTCCATCCACAAGCTTCATCATAGCTGGAGCTGAAGATAAGTAATCCTTCAAGGCTTTGAGTTGTTGATTCTGAACGAGGATCCTTTATTTTTGTCAGGGGATTCTTGCTTCGTTTGAGTACCCCAAACGATCATGGATCCTCTTGTCATCTTCCAACCGTATGAATCTGAGCGCCCTGTTTCTGACTTCATCTAGAGACCTGCAAGGAGTCATCACAAGATCATCATAAAAGGGGGAGCCCCTATTTAGTCCCATCTTGAAAGCTTCTACAGCCGTGTCCATGTCAAGATTAGGGATTTCTAGGGCCTCCCTGCCAAACCTCGTGATAAAATCCCTAAGGGATTCATCATTGGGTTGGAAAACTCTATATAAGTCACTAGTTAACTTCTCAAATTTCCTACTATAAGAAAATTGGCTGTTGAACAAGTTAACTAAATGTGAGAAAGAAATAACAGAAAAGGGAGGAAGACTTAGCAGCCATTTTAATGCAGGTTCTGTTAGTGTGGATCCGAAACCCTTGCACAGACAAGCCTCCTTGAGTCTCTTAGGAATTGGATTGATCTCCATTCTTTCCATGTATTGGGCTACATGTTCTTCAGGATCAGTGGTACCATCGTACACTTTCATGTTGGGGGTTCGAAAGCGTTTTGGGATCACCGCGTCACAGATTGGTGGAGCAAATCTGGACAGTTTGTGCCTTCCTTCTGGTATCTCAGGAATTGGACGGATCACCCCTGGTACGCTGGATATCATATCCTTGAGTTTCTGTAGTTCCTTAGCCATAGCTTGGTTGATACCTGCATCCTGCATGCAACCACGGTTAGCATCTAAGGATATAGGATCATACAAGTTACCTCTTTGTTGCTTGAAAGTCGGCATTCCAGAAGAGTGGCTGATGTAACAAGCATTTGCTACAGGAGTTGGTCCACCAGAAGCTATGGTCTGCATGGGGATTATATCTCCTTCATGGATTTCAGAAGATTGTTGATGTTGAACTTCTAATGATCCTTGACCCTGATAGAAAGATCCTTGAGGGTGGAAGTTGTAGGATCCTTGAAGATATGATCCGGAGGATCCTGGTTGAAGGATCAATGGTCCTTGTTGAAAGGTTGAGGTTCCTTGAGCTGGTTGACCCATGGACCCGTGGTGAAGGATAGATGATCCTTGCTGAAAAGTTGAGGATCCTTGAGCTGGTTGACCCACGGACCCCTGGTGAAGGATAGATGATCCTTGCTGAAAAGTTGAGGGTCCTTGAGCTGGTTGACCCATGGACCCGTGGTGAAGGATAGATGATCCTTGCTGAAAAGTTGAGGGTCCTTGAGCTGGTTGACCCATGGACCCGTGGTGAAGGATAGATGATCCTTGCTGAAAAGTTGAGGGTCCTTGAGCTGGTTGACCCATGGACCCCTGGTGAAGGATAGATGATCTTGGCGGAAACAGCGAGGATCCTTGAGCCTGTGGACCCATGAACCCCTGTTGAAGGATAGATGATCCTTGCGAAAAGTGAGCCATGAATTTTGGACTGGTGAAATCCAACATCCTGGGAATCAGAGGAGTGTGATCCTCTGCTGGCCTCTTAATCTTCTTGAGATCTTCTATGTCACGAAGGATCCTCTGGTTAGTCTTGTTTTGCTGCTCCATGTATGCTTTAACCTGCGAAAACATAGATGAAACATCACTGTTAGTATTAACCACCGGCGCAGCAGCAGCAGTTTTCAAGTTCTGGAAGACTGGTAGTTGCGTCTTGCCCCCAGCAGCAGCAGCCCTTGGTGCTCCCGTGATTGGCGGAGGCATCGGTGGCAAAGTCCTTAATGAGAGAGAAACCGAAGACGGCATGGTTGAAGAAGCAGAGGTCGATTGAGAGGCCATTGATAGTGATATGGGTATGAAAGGTTGGAAATTGATAGGGAATAATCTGGATTATAGCACCAATTGCCCCACGGTGGGCGCCAAATTGTTTTGGACAAAAATCAGCTAAGGATCAAGTATCCAAATCTGTTATGTGAGGTAAGGTGCTAATTCGATAATAACAAATGTATAAGCGTGATATCGGTGAACAGAATGGTTTGATCACGAGGGAAAAATCCCTTAATCACGATAGTCTTACTTCGGTCAAAACTTATCGAGGCAATCGTTGGTAAAATAGCTCCGGTCGAAGATTAATAGGATAATATTTGGTCGAAGTACTTTAGTCAATGATCAACAAGGTAACCTTTGGTCGATGAGTATATGGTTATCGTGGTCTCCGGCACAAAAAACCCCCGGACGGTGAAAACTATCACCGTCGAATGTATTAATAAACAAAAAATGGTTACAAATGTGGTGGAAAATATGATCGAAGTTACAATGAAAGCTAGTGTTGAGAGAGTGTTTAGTTCTGCTCAAGTGTGTGTAAGTACATGTGTGTTTTCCTATCGATCATATCTCGTTTAAATAAGAAAATAACGATAACAATATTTCCTATTTATCCGGAAGTCTTCCACTTAGCCGTCCACGATCTTTGACCACGTGCCAATAGCCACCCAGTAGCGAAATAAGCGGAAGAATGAGTCACACAGACGTTGCTGATATTTAAACATCAATCTCCTAGAGAGTTCGTCTATAATCAGCTACGTTGAACTAGGATCCTGGATCCATGTTCCAACTATAGGATGTCCCATGAGGATAATTGATGCAAGTTCGTCTTGAAGTTGATATACCTGTCTAACACATCACCATACTAAACGCAATAATTAGTAAACAAACAATACCGAGGATCGTCAATCCTTTATATCCTAATGTATATTTCAAGGATAAACTATCCATAAGACAGTCAAGGATAAAGGATCCTTAGTATAAAAATCGTGGCCTAACAATTGGGAAGGGTGAGATGTAGGAAAACCTTACATCTATCCCTAAGGATAGAGAGGCTTCTTCCAGAGAGACCTCCGGCTCCACACCAAACAAAGCAAACAACCAAAACTATAAGTGTGTGTGTGTGTGTGTGATGCTGCAATAGCTGAAGAAAAAGAGAAAGGGTAAAGTAAACATATGCAACATATATACATAGATAGAGATGAGTAATAACACATGTCGTACTTATGTTATAGTAAGATCCAGGCCCCTAGACAAAGCTAAGACCACAAAATGCCCTTCTAAAAATCCTTAACCTTAATCATACGTCTCCACGAACTCCTACCATGAACCATGTCCCCAGAGAGGTACCATTCTATCATATCATGTCTAATACGCTCATCCCAAGTCAGTTTAGGTCTACCTCTACTCCTCTTCCCCTCTACAACAAGGGTTTCTATCACCCTAACCGGTGCAGACTCATGTCTCCTCTTCACATGCCCATACCACTTCAACCTCCCTTCCCAAATTTTATTTAAAATACTTGCTATCCCTAATCTTTCCCTAAAGACCTCGTTTTTAATCCGATCCAACGTAGTGTGCCCACACATCCATCTCAACATCCTCATCTCTACTACCACCACCTTACGTGCCTATGTTTTCTTGATGGCCCAACAATCAGTTGCGTATAACATTGCAGGCCTAATGACAACCCTATAAAATTTCTCTTTTAGTTTAACTGGGAATATCTTGTCGCATAGTACCCATGTGGCTGCTCTCCATCGACACCAGCATGCCTGCACACGGTGGGCTACATCTCCGTCTATTACTCCATCGCTTTGTACAAAAGATCCTAGATACTTGAAATTTATTATCTACGGAACTATTTGCCCCTCAATGTTAATGAGTGTCTTCATCACCACCTGTATCACTGAAGTCACAGTAAAAATACTATGTTTTAAATCGACTAATCCTTAAACCTTTACCTTGGAGAGCTGCACACCACTCCTCTAGCCTCACATTCATGTTCTATTTACTCTCTGCAATTAGCACAATATCATCCACACACTAATATAAAATTAGCACAATCATTAGACCGACTAATGATTCAACACATGATTGCCAAACAACCCAGTCATTATATAAATAATCATGATAGCCGTTAGAAATCCACAAAGAGCTTACCCATTTGTCCTTAATCATCTATGTAATATATGTAATTTGGTATGGTTAATAACAAAGATATTTACACTATACATGAACCCTATATGATTTAGACCCTATGAATGAATCCATACACTACTAAAGAAACACTTTATGGTATGACCCACAAAACAACTTCCTGATATTGAAATGGTCCATCACGAATGAGACCTAACTTCCTTTAATATCTTGTTGGATTAACATGAAGTTTATCATATGTTGACAAAATCATGCCCAATATTATTTGTTAATTAGCTCTTGTAATCATTGTATAGTTGATTAATTAAGTAAATCATATAATAACTTGTGCGACATTCTTGATAAGAACATCGTATCTTGACATTGACCATGTTCCACTAATATAAAATGACATCCCAACACTCATCATGTTCACTAATTCAATCATCTGATTAACTTGAGAACTTGTCGGTCACATAATTAACAAACAATATAATTATATTCTTCTACTTCTTTTTTCTTTGGGAAGGGGGGGTTGGGGCCTTGGGGGTGGTTGAACACTAATTATAAAAGAGGAGGAAAAATACACTAATCTAAATTCATAAATTCAAAGAGGATATTCTAAACATATCTTATCTTTATCTAATACTAGCTCCCTCCTAGTTTGAGCGTGTTGTAACTGTAAGCGGACACTCTTAACTATATTGAAACTTGTAAAAACTTGATGAGATAATTCTTTGCTGAATGAATCTGCCTAGTGTAGAGATGACGGAACATGTAGAACACGAATATGATCAAGGTGAATGTATTAGAGAATTTGGGTTTAGTTATTCTAACTTTACAGACCAAGTTAAGTTTTAAGGGTTCAACTTTATTTCTTTTACTTGGTTTGATACCCGTGTATTGAATAAATAATAATATTTTTATCTTGATTCATTATTAAGTAAGAAGTTAAAATGAGGAAAATTTTATCTTTGTCGAATAAATTACAAAAACAACCAAAAAGTAATTAAAAAACTTCTTTTTTTAAAATTTAATAATATATATGTATTTCATAAACATTTAATCCCGTAGCATTTCTCAATATTATTCCATATCTCCATAACGAATTCGTAATACCAAAGCACGTGATCCAACTGCTCTTCTCAAGCACACAAGTCACACATCACATATTGCGTTTTGGGAATTTACATATTTCCCCTTCTTAACATCCTTATTTACATATTTCTCCAAAACTAAAAAAATAATTACATATTTCCCCTTCCTAACATATATAAAAAGGGGAAATATGTAATTGATTTTTGGGGTTAGGGATATATGTAATTAAGGGTATTTAGCAATGGGAAATATGTAAAAATTCCTTTAATCTATCTAGATAACATATTATACATGAGAAAATAAAAACTTAATTTATGTATACATATCGATAAAGGATTGAACATAAAACCCACACATTTGCATTTCCAACACATAAACTTGGAGTAGAGATATAATTACCTCTTGAACTAAATCTAACATCGACGAATAAACCTAATTATGGCAGCAATGGTGTGCGTGGTGCGGTTTCGGTGCAGTTTTTAACTAAAATCGAACCGAAAACCAAACTTTCGGTTTTATGATATTTTAAAACCGTTTGGTTTTGGTTTTTTCGGTTTTTGGTTTTTTGGGTTCGGTTCGGTTTTGGATGCGGTTTTTTCGGTTTTGCTAATCAAGTCAAAACTTTTTGGGTCAAAAAATAAACTTGACCCAAGATATTGAATTTGGGTATGACATTTTTTTTTCTTTAAACCAATAATTAATAGAATATTGAATATTTAGACCTCAAATATTAAAAGTCAATAAAAGATACTTTTAAATCAAAATTCAAAATCAAAACTAAAAGTAACAATATTATTAGTTATTAACCATATGAAGAAACTAAATATATTTGTTATTAAGCATATGTTAAAAATAAACAAATAGTCATTGACAGATTTTATTTTAATGGTTACAGTTAAGATATTATGCTTGTTTCGGTTTGGTTTTTTTGGTTCTTTGCAACATACAAAACCGAACCAAAACCAATATTTCTGTTTTTTCTAAAGTTCAAAACCGAACCGTTGGTTTCTAATTCGGTTTGGTTTTTTCGGTTCGGTTTTATTGGTTTTTTCGGTTTCGCTTCAGTCTTTTCAGTTTTATGCACACCCCTAATGGCAGCATATATATATCAGGATCCAATACCATTTCATTCTTCTTTCAAGACTACTCCATTTTTTTATTCCAATAATGTTCATTAGGTGTGTGAAAACACGAAATCTAACACGAATTTTTTGGGATTGGGTTTGACATAAACGAGTTCAAGTCAATTTCGGGTTGAACCCGCGTAGTTAAACAGTCCATCGAGTTTGCGGCTTGACCTGTTTAACCCATTTACATTTTATGTTTTTATGTTAGTTTTTTTTTTAAATTAGTTTTATGTAATAAATTAAATTGGTTGGATATCTAATTTCAAAGTTTAAAGGGATATTGGAGAGACGATGAAGATGGTGCTCGCCGAAAACCTGCAACTCGTTTTTCCGGTGAGAAAACGATTCCTTAAGGTGGTTGGGTGCGATGATGGTGGTGGCGGAGGGTGGAGGTTGTGGTTTTTTCATGATGGCTTTGAAATTATGGATATGGCGCTCGCCGCTCGCCGGAAACCTGTAACTTGTTTTTCCCGCGAGCAATGGACTCCGACGACACAGATGGTGGCGGTGGGTGGAGATTGTGGTCGCTTAAGGCGGTGGTGTGGTGGCGGTGAACGGTGGAATGATGGTGGGTTTTTGAGATCTAGGGTTTTGAATTGTTGAATGTGGGTGAAGATGTAATATGTTTAAGAAAGAAGTTGGGACCCACAACCTACTTTTTATTAATAAAAATTCCATGTAATCAAGAAAACTAACGGAGTTAGAGTTCGCTACTTTCAGGAGTGCCAAAAACAATAGGATGAAAGTTGAGAGTGGTGAGTAACAAATTAAAAGTTGGGAATGTTATTATCCAACGAATGAAAGTCATGAGTAATAAAGACTGATATCCCAAGTTTAAAACTAAAAAGGAAATTGACATAAAATTTCATATAAAAAAGCAATTTTTTACATAAGTTTGTGTTCTTGTTGTGAAAATGTAAATTCAAAGTAGTACGTGGAAAACAAACTTTCGGGTTAACGGGTCGTGTTCGGGTCAACCCACCATAAACATGTCATGTTTGGGTTTACATGTCTAACACAATTTTTAGGTTTAGATCGTATTCGGATTTGTGTCAAATTTTCGGGTTCGTGTTATGTTGGACCCGTGAACACGACCCGCTTAACACCCTTAATATTCGTACAATTTCCATTTATGGTTCAAGTACTAAAAGAAAGTTAAAATTATTTTTGTATTAACATCAATATTTCAACTTAATAATAAACTCGAAATCTATATGTTGAAAATGCTCCCACTACGTATTCATATACACAACAAAAATTACATCAAAAAATTATGTACATAGATATTCTGAACCATAATTACATTGATAAGAATGTAAAGAATCCCAGTTGTTCCAGCATCATTAAAAACTGGTCATAATATAATCAAATCATAAAACTTTCAAAGCATTAGCAAAATCCATTAAATATGCTCCCTATTTTGAATTGTAATAACGTTATGTAAGTTACATAGTTAATATTGTTAATGATGATTTTTAATTTTCCTAATTTTGTTTTATTTACTTTTTTTATTAATGTTGATTTTAATTTACTTAATTTAATTAGACACATTGGATTTTATATAATGAATAAAACTAGTGTCATGTACCTGGGCCAAAAAGGTGCCATTTGACACAATTAATTTTTTATTTATTAGTATAAGGATACTAGCTTTAGAAGTCTGTAATACACGAGATAATTCAAATACTAAAATAACATGTAAATTTACACACTAAGTACATAATGTATGCGAAAAATGTATTACATCTAAACTTCTACATATACTATGTGTATAAAGAAGTTTTGCATTTACAATTTACATATTTGAGATGATCTCTTTGTATTTTTTTCAATCTTTATCGAATATTAATAACTTTAGGCCGCGTCTACAGTATACCCTATAAACACAACCAACCAACCAACCAACCAACTTCTCTTTCGACCTCCAACTTAAATAACTTGTAAAACCAAACAGTGAACCATCATGCTCTTTTATTAGGATAGAAATGTGCATGTTGTGCGTGTTAGATTGGGTAAAACTCATATATAAAAGATAATTAAGATACATAACCAACCCAATAATTGTAGCCAAATATGATAACTATAATCCCAAACCACCCGAAGCAGTCAAAACATAAGAAATGCCAATTCCCTCAACCATGAGTATTGAAATTTTCAAAAACCGTGAATTAGCAATGGGTTGAAACGGGTTGGGTTGGACTTTATATTTTAATATTTTTATCTGTTAATTGATTAGCTTCGAATTTTTTTTCAAAAGAAATTGATTACTAATTATTCATATACCCAAAATTCTTAAATGACTCAATACACAATCTTACCCGTAACGTCTATTTGACCCGGTTTGTCTTGTTGACATTAAAATATCTCCAATATGTCAATTAATGTATATGTATAACAAAATAAAGTATGATCTTGATTCATAAATTAAAAACTCACCTCAAGCTAAACTGCCATTCTAATCTGAATAACTTCTTGAACCATCCTCACAAATAAATAATTTCTTCTATCAATTTCCCCTTTTATCCTCTTCTTATGGCCCAAACCTCTAAACCCAAAGTCTATGGCCCAAACCAGTTTTGAAATTGGAGAACTGATTTAATTCTGAACATGAAACGTCGTTGCTAATCTGCATCCATGTCTAATCGATGATTATCAGCAGTGATGAACCCAGAAAATTTTCTCACATGGTCGACAATTTTTTGGATCGGTACTTAGCTCACTATGGGTATTTTAGTATTTAATGTTTTTCCAGTCCAGTTTGGTTGTTCGGCTTAAGTTAAATCGGTATATATTTTTTTTCAGTCTGATTCGGTCGTTTCAATCGGGTGTTCTCTATGAATTTTCATTTTTTTGAAATTAGCCATAACATCTTCTAGTTTGATATTCATAACTAAATCTTTCTCAATAAAACAAATACAAATATCATTTAAACTTCATCACGCATTCGAGTACGTAAATCCAATTTCACGTACTTCATCGTTGAAAATTTTTTATAGTTAGATGTCTATCGTTAAATGTTAAATAAATACAACTATCACTTCTTCTACACTTTCTTAAATTTCATAGCCACATTTTTTCATTCACGTTGGAAATTTATCACCACTATATTCAGGTCCAATAAAATGATCGACCTGGTTGGGTAATATAATCCTCTAGCTTTTTATTACAGAAAAAATATATATATTCGCACTAAACATTAAATGAAATTATTAAAAAGTAATAGTCATCTACTTAATACAAAAGAAATAAATTATGCACACTAATGGGAAAAAAAACAAAAAGTTTGTTACCGAATATCAACCAATATTAATTAATATAGATAAAAATATACAGTTAAACAAATTTTGTTGGTAGGTCTTTCACTCTAGTCGACACTAGCCTACTTTTGGTACTAAGTCAAAAATTTAATTCTCATAGTTACGTGCACTTCATATCATATTCTTACAATTTTTTAAAATCTTTAAAAAAAATTCCGATTACTACTTTAATGATAAGGGTGCTCTTGGATATCCTTAGTTGCCTACTCGGTTGGCACTTCATCACCTATTTTAAAATGAAATTCTAAAGGGAAAATTAAATAAATAGACAAGTTTGACCAATAATTTATTAAAATAGACATGTATATTTAGCCTACATTTCTTCAATTATTAGTTTTTTAACCAATAAACAACTGACACGTCATCGAAGCCGGCTAAGCCTTAGCCTCCACTTTATGGGCACGGAATTTTATAAAAAGTAAACGGGTCCCACCTTTAACCAATAAAAATTCGACACGTGTCAAAGGCGGCTAAACTTAGCCTACATCTATGGTTATTTAGCCGACATCTTTGACTCTTAGCCGGCTTCGGGATACGTGTCTATTTAGTTAGCCGGCTCCAAATATTCCTTTTTAGCCGGCTCCAACTCAGCTTGTAGGCTAAGGCTTCACTTAGCCGCTTTCAATTTTTTCATTTAGCCGTCAAATTTTAGCTGCCAAAATTGAATATTTTACCAACCTTATTAAATATTTAGCCGTCTGCTTAGCCGGTGCATCTTCACCCTCTCAAACTTTTTTACTTTCTTATCACAAGATACTTATTTTTAAAAAAAAAATATGTTTGTTAACGTCGTCGTTTACTCAGATCAGATTGTAGGCTTTACTTAGCCGAGTTTTTTTTGGATAGGTTGTATAAGATGTAGAGAATATGGTTGTATAGTTTTATAAAAATGGTTGGTGAAAAATTATAAAGTATTTATTGCTGATGGCTAAAACATGCCGGCTAGGAGAAAAAAGTTGGCGGCTAAGCGAAGCCGGCTAAATAATTAAGTGAGTAGGTAAAATATTTAATTTTGGGGGCTAAATTTACACCGGCTAAGAAGACGCCTAAGTGAAGCCGGCTAAATATTTAATAGAGTTGGTAAGGTTGGTAAAATATTCAATCTTGGTGGCTAAATTTACACCGGCTAAGAAGACGGCTAAGTGAAGCCGGCTAAATATTTAATAAGGTTGGTAAAATATTCAATTTTGGCGGCTAAAATTAGACAGCTAAATGAAAAAATTGAAGGCGGCTAAGTGAAGCCTTTGCCTACAAGCCGAGTTGGAGCCGGCTAAAAAGGAATATTTGGAGCCGGCTAACTAAATAGACACGTATCCCGAAGCCGACTAAGAGTCAAAGATGCCGGCTAAATAACCATAGATGTAGGCTAAGTTTAGCCACCTTTGACACGTGTCGAATTTTTATTGGTTAAAGGTGGGACCCGTTTACTTTTTATAAAATTCCGTGCCCATAAAGTGGAGGCTAAGGCTTAGCCGGCTTCGGTGACGTGTCAGTTGTTTATTGGTTAAAAAATCAATGATTGGAGAGATATAAGCTAAATAGACATGTCTATTTTGGTAAATTATTAGTCAAACTTGTCTACTTTTGTAATTTACTAGATTTTTTTAATTAGATTTTTTAAAGTAAATTACCCAAATAGACATGTTTGACCAAGATTTTACTAAAATAAACATGTCTATTTTAGCCTACATCTCTTCAATCATTGGTTTTTAGACCAATAAACAACTGAAACGTCACCGAAGGCGGCTAAGCTTTAGCCGTCACTTTATGGGCACGTAATTTTATGAAAAGTAAACGAGACCCACCTTTAGCCAATAAAAATTCGACACGTGTCAAAGGCGGCTAAACTTAGCCTACATCTTTGGGTATTTAGCCGGCATCTTTGACTCTTAGCCGGCTTCGGGATACGTGTCTATTTACTTAGCCGGCTCCAACTCGGCTTGTAGGCTAAGGCTTCACTTAGCCGTCTTCTTTTTTCATTTAGCCGTCTAATTTTAGCCGCTAAAATTGAATATTTTACCAACCTTACCAACTCTATTAAATATTTAGCCGGCTTCACTTAGTTGTCTTCTTAGCCGGTGTAAATTTAGCTCACAAAATTAAATATTTTTACCAACACAATTAATTGTTTAGCCGGTTTCACTTATCCGTTGATTTTTTTTCTCCTAGCCGGCATGTTTTAGTTATCAGAATTAAATACATTTACCTACTCAAATTTAATTTTTCACCAACTATTTTATAAAACTATACAACCATCTTTACTCCATTTTATAAAACCGTCTTCACCCTATCAAATTTACCTACTCAAATTTAATTTTTCACCAACTATTTTTATAAAACTATACAACCATCTTCACTCCATCTTATAAAACCGTCTTCACCCTATCAAACCTTATAGAAATGGTTGATAGGGTGAAGACGGTTTTATAAGATGGAGTGAAGATGGTTGTATAGTTTTATAAAAATGGTTGGTGAAAAATTAAATTTGAGTAGGTAAATGTATTTAATTCTGATAACTTAAACATGCCGGCTAGGAGAAAAAAATCGAAGGATAAGCAAAACCGGCTAAACAATTAATTGAGTAGGTAAAAATATTTAATTTTGTGGGCTAAATTTACACCGACTAAAAAGATAGCTAAGTGAAGCTGGCTAAATAGTTAAAAGAATTGGTAAGGTTGGTAAAATATTCAATTTTGGCGGCTAAAATTAGACGGCTAAATGAAAAAAAAGTAGACGGCTAAGTGAAGCCTTAGCCTACAAACCGAGTTGGAGCCGACTAAGAAGGAAAATTTTGAGCTAACTAAATAAATAGACACATATCCCGAAGCCGGCTAAGAGTCAAATATGCCGGCTAAATATCCATAGATGTAGGCTAAGTTTAGCCACCTTTGACACGTGTCAAATTTTTATTGGCTAAAGGTGGGTCCCATTTACTTTTCATAAAATTTCGTGCCCGTAAAGTGGCGGCTAAGGCTTAGCTGCCTTAGCCGGCTATGGTGACGTGTCAGTTGTTTATTGGTCAAAAAACCAATGATTGAATAGATGTAGGCTAAAATAGACATGTCTATTTTGGTAAATTTTGGTCAAATATGTCTGTTTGGGTGATTTTCCCTTTTTTTAGGGAAAATTCCCAAAATAGCCCATTTGGAGAATGTGTTTCCAAGATTATCCCCACTAATTTAAGTTTCTAACTTTGTCCCTTTGGTATCTCGTCGCCGACGACATGATAGCGAACACCGACGATGCGTTACTGAAACAAATAGGATAACGACACATGGCCGGAATAGGTCGTCGACGATGTGTTCTTCGGCCCATTTAATCACAAACGATGTGTTCTTGTTAACTACATCAATGACGGGATTCCATACTTGACACCCGTGTTCACATCACCGACGACGACCTTCTGTATCTCATGGTCGGCGACTTGTTGGGTATAAACATAGGGTTGACGTTGCGCTATGTTGCTAACGTAGGGTAGCAGAGATGCGTTATGTTGATAACGTAACGTAGGGTAGCAGCGATGCGTTATGTTGATAACGTAACGTAGGGTAGCAGCGATGCGTTATGTTGCTAACGTAGGGTAGCAGCGATGCGTTATGTTGCTAACGTAGGGTAGCAGCGATGCGTTATGTTGCTAACGTAGGGTAGCAGCGATGCGTTATCCACTAACGCATCGTCGACGACCTAGCTATTCCGGCCAGATTCCGGCCACGTGTCGTTATCCTATTTGTTTCAGTAACGCATCGTAGGTGTTCGCTATCATGTCGTCGGCGACGAGATACCAAAGGGACAAAGTTGGAAACTTGAATTAGTAGGGATAATCTTGGAAACACATTCTCTAAGAGCATTCCCAACCCATTCTTTAAAATTGTAAAATCCATATTTTTTAAGGCAAAATTTGAGAAAACCATCAAAAACCTATCTCCAACCCATTCTCTATTATATGGGTGGGTTATATGGTAGCTACAGTAACAACCTAAATATACAGATTCACTTTTAATCCACACCATATTCTATATCAACTGTCTCCCGCTCTTCTATTCCCAAACAATTCTCCCGCTCTTCTCTCCCCCTACAATTCTCTTGCTTTTATCTTCACCTCTTCATTTTACTATCTCAAAAGAGTACCAATAAAATCAAGACCTATTCTAGTTCTTCTCATCATAAAATCTCTATTTGTGCTTTGATTGTTGCAAGTTAATGGCAGATTCTTCGTTCAATCATCCGTTCAATCTGGCCGACAACAACAATACCCAGAACATGTAATTTCATATGTTGTTTAAATTAGTTTACATTTATTAGGTTTGAAACTGATTGAATCCGAATGAAACCTATATACTTTTTCATCATCGAGTTTCATTGCAATTTAGGCTTAATTAGGCTTTATTGATTGAATGAGTCTCACTCATAATTGGGGCTGAGCAAGAATCTAGCATATACATCAATTATTACATGTTGATGCTCACATATATATTTGCAATAGATAGAAACCTGTTTTACTTGTATTTGTTTTAAATTATTGATGGTTAAACACTGCTTATTTGTTTTACCTATGAATTAAGTTTAAAAACATAACTTAGGTGCATTTAGTTTTGCTTTCAAATTGATTTATATGTGTTTGAGTTAAGTTTTCTTCTATGTTTTATTTAAGTTTTTTAGATATGAATTCACAAGATATGTTCTTCATCAACCTTCTTAGCCAAGATCCTCAACTTGGTCAAAATTTTGGTGGGCAAAGTGTAAGTTCTCCTGTGAGCCTTGATGACTCGCCGCCCTTACCCTTAAACAACCCGGTTATTGTTAAAAAAACCCTCGAGGGGTGCAAACTTTAGCATTGACGAAGATACCTTACTTGTTTCCGCATGGCTAAATACTAGCATTGATGCCATTCAAGGAACTGATCAGAAACACTCCCAACTTTGGGAAAAGGTCTCTGATTACTTCAAGGAATTTAAGACAACTACTATTGAGCGATCAACAAAGTCTTTAATACATCGGTGGTCATCAATTCAAAAGCTTACAAATAAATTTTGTTCGTACCAGACTCAAGTTGAAAACGTAAATCAAAGTGGCTTGACCGGTCATGATAAGGTAGATATTTCAGATTCTTACTTATTTTGAGATTGTTGTTTTTCTTTTTCTTTTCTATCATGTATTTTATTTGTTTAAATGCAAGTATGAGAATGCGAAACTTATGTACCTAAAATTAAAAAAGGTAACTTCCCGTTCGAGCATTGTTGGAACTTATTAAAGGACGAACCTAAGTGGGTTTCTGATGTACATAGAAATATACATCTTTTTGGCATCAAATAATCTCTAAAAACTGCAATTTCTATCTAATAACATAGCATAAAAGCCTACTTATCATAATAAAACATAATTTCAGGTGAAACCAAGCCCCAAACGAAGAAACAAACAAAAAGACGAAGAAAAACAGAAGAAAACACAAGAAAACAAAGAAACACGCCCCCATGCTTCAAGAAACACACCCCCATGCTTCTAACACAAGAAAAGACAAAATCTGGAAGCAAAAGCAAGGGGTCGTGCTCATCATGCACGGGGCCGTGGACGAGAATACAGAAAAGACAAAGAAGAATTGAGCACATATCACTAAAAAACACGGGGCCGTGCCTACCAACCACGGGGCCGTTGCCACCTCACAGAAAAGACAAAAAAAATCTGGCAAATGTCATAAAAATGCACGGGGGCGTGCTCATCAAGCACGGGGCCGTGCCTCACTATCCAGATTGCCTATAAATAGTGGCTCATGTTTCACTCATTTGGTGTGCCTTGAAAAGAATTCTCTCCGGTTTTCACTTATAAAAACACACACTAACACTCACTTTGAAGATCTAGTGAAGAGTTTGAAGGATTGGAGGTCATCACCATCAATCATCATCATCAACCATCATTACCATCATTAAGAAGAAAGATTCATCTACATTTGGTTAGATTGTTCCAAGTTTAATCATGTATTTGTTATTATCAATCATCTTAATGTTTATCATCATGCTCATTATGAGCTAAACTCCTTTTACCATCTAAAATCTATGAAGAAACTTTGTCTTACTTGATAATTAATCAAGACATGTGATGTAGTCTAGTAAAGTACATGGTTATATTGCAATTATCTTTTGATGAGAAATGTTTCACCATCTTAAATCACTAATTCAAAGTTGGTGGTTGTCAATTTCATTGGCAATCGTTCATGATCGATTCATGTTATTGAAAGACAGAAATACTTTGATACATTATCGAAATATGGATCCTTATATTGTACTTAGAAATGATGAGATATAAGTTATGATGTATTTTTCTAAACCTTGGTAATCCGAAAATGGCTTTGCTTAGGATATCAAATTAGTTAAAGAAACCATATGTTAACAGAATGTGTAATTATAACCTACATAAATCAATCAAGGGGAGATTGTGTGATGAACTACAACCACCCGAAGTTGTTAGAATTGGTATTTGAGAAATCGAAGTCAATCCTAATATTTCTACTTTACGAAACTACTTGCCAACTTAAATTGACATCATTGAGATGGTATGACATCAGGAAAGGGTGGACTTTAAAATGCGCATACTATCTCCTTAGTGCCAAAGATGCTCACTTAAGGTTTAAGGAGCTATCTATCATATATTGCTATGGCAAGTTTATCACATGTCCAAATATTAATTATCAATGTTAAAATGGAGTAGATTCTTGATCTTAGATGGTAACCTTCGCATAATTGAACAACTCGTTTAGAATTTTTTGTCTTGGTAACCTATATATATAAGTATTACATTTTATAAAAAGTTAAAATTAACCCCAAAAATGATTAAAACCTCTGATTAAAGCAAAACAACGATTTATTATTAGAAACCTTTGTGTCCACGGATCGATACTTGGTTCTTACCAATATTATTCTACATATACGATAGGTACACTTGCCTATTTTGTGTGTGTTTAGTCTTTGTAGAAATCACTTTTATAAATTTAAAACACGATTTTGTGCAAAAGCAAATCATTCCATCCTTTTATATTTTTTTTACCGCCACGCGCAGCACACATCAGTTTCGCATTGCACAAAGGATGTCACAAAGCAAAGGAAAACTATGTTCCCATCCCCGAACCCAATCTCAACCTTGATACCGACCACAACCACATCTCCAAAGCAAGATGTGATCGAGAATGAAGTTATTGAATTGGAACGTCCAATTGGTAAGAAAGCTGAAAAGGAAAAAACGAAAGGCCCTGGGCAGGCAAACTGAGGAAATCAACCGAATTAGAAAGATGAAGTATACTATTTTAGAAGAGTCACGTGCTCCTGAGACGATAGAGCATGACAGGGCAAAAGAGGAATTTAGATAGTTAAGCATAACCGAAGTAAGCAAAAAAGACATTTATACCCCTTGTCAAATATGCATGTTTTGAAAACCTTTGGCCCATAGCAATTAGTTAGTTATTTACCGTATTCAAATATATCCATGTTATACCCTTCTTACTTACCAGACATATTATTATTATTATTATTATTATTATTATTATTATTATTATTATTATTATAAGGTTGAGATGATGAAGTATAACAAGGTGAAGTATAACTGATCTGGACACACACACACACAGAGATCTGCATGTTCACGGGACAAGTGTGTTCACGTTTCTGCGGGTCATAAGCTGGTTAACGGGCCGAGTATGGAAGTGAACGTGCAGACATGTTTAACGGGTCGTAAGCTGTGCGCGCGAGCTGACCTGCGTCTGCACACGCTGACCTGCAATTGCACACACGTACTGACCTAAATGAACCTGATGTGTAGTTGTAAACATATTAGTTCCAGGAGATTATTGGATATACACACCATACTTAATTCTTTCAGTGGTAGTTGTCTTCCTCCCAACTACTTTTGCTTTCCATTCAATTTAAACATCAATTTCCTTCAAGCTTTTCAACTATATTTCAAATCAACATTTATTACTCAGCGTCATCTTATGTACTATAAAAAGCTGGGAACAACAAACATTAAGATTCAACCTTTAATTATTCTATTGCTACAGCTTATAATTTCTACAAACCGCCAGTTAGTTTATGTAAGTGTTGACTAAGTATTCTTTTTGCAAATCAACTACTTTTGCATTTCTATATGATTTTAAATGCATCATATTTGTTGCTTGATTTTCGCATTAATGTTGTTATGTTGACATATTCTACTTTATTTGTAGCATATGCTTTTATCACATGGCTCGTACATTCTTTCAAAAATTGATGACATATATATCCTCTTCCGAAGATGATAGTGATATTGAACTTAATGAGGATGTTGATGGACATTCAGCAAGTCATCAAGATAATCGTCGGCGTCGCAAGTTTATTCGACGTGATCGTATTGGAGGACAAAAGCGTCTATTTCAGGATTATTTTGCAGAAGATCCGACATATTCCACAAAGCTATTTCGAAGAAGATTTAGGATGCGTCGGCCTCTATTTCTTTGTATTCTAAATAAGGTAGAGTCTAATGAGCCATACTTCATCCAAAGAAGAGATAATGTCGGAAGACTAGGTTTATCTTCTTTGCAAAAGATAACTGCAACACTTAGAATGATGTGTATGGGGTTACTGGAGATTTTATGGATGAATACATACGCATTGGTGAAAGCACCGCAATGGAGAGCCTCAAAAAATTTTGTGAGACGATAGTAAGTGTTTTTTCAACTGATTACCTTCGGTCACCAAACACCAACGATATTACTCGATTGCTTGCTGCTGCTGAACAACGAGGATTACCCGGAATGCTCGGAAGCATCGATTGCATGCATTGGAAATGGAAAAATTGTCCCGTGGCCTGGAAAGGTATGTACTCTGTCCACATTCGTGAACCTACTATTATTTTAGAGGCGGTTGTTTCATATGATCTCTGGATATGGCATGCATTTTTTGGTATGCCCGGTTCACATAACGACATTAATGTGCTAGAGAGGTCTTTTATTTTCACTAAACTTGCGCAAGGGCGTGCGCCTCCGGTCAATTACACGGTCAACGGTCACGACTATACAATGGGGTATTACCTTGCAGATGGTATTTACCCTAAGTGGCGTACTTTTGTGAAGACGATTCCAACACCTAAAGGGAATAAGAATAAACATTTTGCAAAAGCACAAGAATATACAAGAAAAGATGTCGAACGAGCATTTGGTGTACTTCAACAAAGATTCGCCATCATTCAAGGGCCTTCTCTGCTATTCAAAGTGAAAGACATGACAAATATAATGAAAGCATGTGTTACTCTATATAATATGATCATTGAAGATGAGCGTGATAATGTTGACAATCTTGACATGGAGTATGATCAACTTGAAGATCTTCCCGAATTGTCGCGCAATCACACAACTAATATTATGGACTTCTTCCAAGGTCATCTTCATATTAGAGATAATTCGGCGCATCATCAACTTCAAGAAGATCTAATTGAACATCAATGGCTGCTTTCTTCTCAACAATAAGTGAGTCCACGTTACATTTTGTTGTTTCATTCATGTTATGAGTTATAGTTTGAAACATGTTATATCATTTAGACTCCATGACTATTAGTCTATATTATATTTTGTTATCGTTGGATAAAAGATAAAAAAAATTGTCTCTTTTTGGATAAAAGAGTAAAAAAATGATAACGCCAAAAAAAAATTAAAAATATAATACTCACAATTTATAAAATATTCAATAGAAATAAACATTATATAAAAGATAATAAAACAAAATAGTTGGTAGTTAAGAATATAAATGAAAGAAAGAGAAAAAAAAAGAATATAGGGATAAAAATGTGGAATGGGATGTGGAAAGTTTTTTGAAAATGAGAAATAAATTTATGGAAAGTTGATTTTTTGGTAAATTATATGAAAATAGGAAGGGAATGGGCTATGAATGATCTAAACGGGCTATTACGAGAATTTTCCTTTTTTTTATCGTTTGAGAAACCTAAAGGTTTTTATGTAATTTCCTTCAAGTAAAAGGTTATAGTATAAAACTTTTAATATTGTCATAATTAAATAGCTTTTCATCTGTTCTCTTCTGAACTCCATCTTTTTCTTTCACCATTTCTCCAGTAAAGGAAGCTTACCAAATTTTGTTCTTTTTCTCTAATAAATTAGAGTATTCTCTCTCTCTCTCTCTCTCTCTCTCTAACTTCAACCACAAATCGATCCCTAAATGATTTTAAAAAGATTAATATATAATACAAGTTATGAACCTGATTTTCAATATGATCTACACTGATGCTTCTATGTTCCAAGTAATTTCATAACACTACTATTGAACGGTATGTTTCTGGATTTCCCTAATTTACAAGTTTTCTATAGCTTATTAGATACTTCAGATTTATTTCTTGCTTTATTATAGTAATACATACATACATACAATCTGATTTTATTTGTTGATGCAAATCAGAAGAGGTTAGGGCAAATGAACAGTGTAGACAAACCATTGCAATTTGTAAAAGTCATTTCATAAAGATTAGATTAATAACTTAAGTAAAGGAATATTGGTGTTAAAGTTATGATAAATCTTTTTGGACAGAATTGAATTTGGCATAGACTGAGGTAGGTAGGTATTTTATTTTTTCAATCAAACTCAAAAGAAATTGTTTGTGTTGGGATTTGATCACTCCTGTGATTTATCTTCTTTTTAATTTAATACTCTCCCGCCATGTAGTTGCTTGATGAAATGCTAATGCAATTTTGTGCTTTGGGGCAAACTTATTCTTCTTTTCAACAGGACTATAGCGTCATTGGTTCTTTACATGGTGACATGCGGTTTTATTATTGAAGTGTATGTTATTGTTCGTGCGCATGAGGCCTAATAGATTGGTTTTACTTTTTAGTCTTCAGTTAATAAGTGTGCCTAGCTCATGTGATTGTTTTCATAACTCATAAGGCATCCAAAGTATGGTGTTTTGATTATGTGTTTTGTCTTTGACTTTTTTAAGAATATTACATGGATACATACGTATACTTAGCTTAATTTGAGAATTGGTTAATTAGGCTGCCACCTTGGTTTGCACTCATCTGGTTCGTTTCCAAGTAAATTTTATACGCTATTTGTGCATAGAAGTCTTCCAGTATGTGAGCAGCCACTGGAGGTGCATGATTCAAAAGAAAACAAGGCTGGAAGTTATTTTCAATTTTCTTGTCATTTAATTTTAGCTGGTCATTTGCTTTCATCGCAATTCGTTTAAAAATGTCATCAAAGCAACAGTCTGTTATATCCCAAGTGTATATGGCTATTATATAGTGTTCTCACTGTTCTGCACCTTAATACACAAACAAAAATTACACTAGATCCTGCCGCACCGCATCGTGGCGGGTCAAACAACTGGTGGTTTAATAACTTTTGTTGAATAATAGTGAATAAGTTTTAATGTATTGATGTTATTGGTATATATTACATTATTGAGTCTGCTGCTACTGGTATTGTTTGTTATTTAAAAGCCTATATAATAATTCAATTTTGTTATGATATTTTGTAATGTCCAAAACGGTCAAGTTGTAAAAGTTTTTCATTTTTGTTGGTTTGTAATTTAAAGTATTCTTTTGTAATCTTGCTAATTGTTGTATTTACTTAAATTGGATTATTGGTTGATAATTTTTTTATATGTTTTGTAAGTTGTCTTCAACATGCCTAACTTTCTTGTTTGCATAATCTTTTGTAGATCCAATTGTGCTCATTTAGTGAATTGGTGGTTTGCTCGTATGGTGTATGGTGATAATTCACAAGCAAAACAAAAACGAGGTGCTTACATTTTACTTTCTTAACTATGTTAGTTGTTTACTATTATTGTGTTACCAACTAATATCCAAACAAGATTGTTTAAGTAAAACTCTTTTGGACCAGTTTTGATTAAATTAGAACCTTAGACGTAATCTAGCATTTATATATATATATATATATATATATATATATATATATATATATATATATATTTTGAATGTTTACTCTTAATTTGGCATATAGAAACCATGAGAGGTTTTGCAAATTGAAACAAACACTAAAGAAAGAAAGCAAAATAAATTACAATCTTCGGTGTCTTTTTAAATATGTGTTTTAACGAAGTTATTAAAATTATATATTGAAAATGTAAAACTATGATCACTATTTAAACTTTTTTTACACCATTGTCACAAATATTTTGATTCTCGCATAACATATATATTTATATATAAAAGTCACGGATTTTAGGTTGTGAAATCGTTTATTATAGTAAGTTAGTAACATATATGATCACTATTTTGTTTTGAAACAAAATAAGTATAAGTAATTGGTCTTTTTAAATAAAATATATAAATTTAATACAACTATTGTTGAAGAATTTCAGAAAGTCCCATCATTTAAAATTTTATTGAGCAAGTAAGAAAACGTACACCAAAATTCAACTTTCAAGATAAACACAAAAAATGGGTGAAGTCTAGTGTGGGTTTTCAAGAAATGTTGAAAGTATCCATGCAAGAATTAAGATGGGTGAAAGCAATGTTTTAAAAACCGGTTTTTTACTCGTATCAGATTGGACTAAAAAATGATAGTGATACAACCGGTTGAACCGGTTTGTACCGGGAAGTTTAACCGGGTTGAATAGTTTATCTTGTATTTTTATATAAATGCAACTTTCTCTCAAGAATAACCTAAAAGTATATGATTCCATTAAAAAATATAATCTAAAAGTTATTCCATAATAAACAATAATACAAAAAAACTTGATTTTCAAAAACATAAGCCAAAAATTTACTCATTGAAAATGTTAATCGCTAGGTTAAAATTAATTTTTAGAAAATATGGGCCGCAAAATATCAAAAATCTCTTGGACTTAAAACTGGTTTGCCGGTTTAAACCGATATTTTAGAAAAAACCGCGTCCAAATATACCGGGCACAAATACCGGCTGATACGAACTGGTTTTTAATACACTGGGTAAAAGTAACTGATGACTAATGTTAAAAATCACATATGAACACGTGTGAGAAAACTTGTACTTAAAATGCAACAACAGCTTGTACACCAAGTTTAAGGCTAATAGTAGATTTTGTTAGGGGAGGAAAATATGGCTGGTACCAATTTTTACTCCTAGCTTAAACCAATAATATACGTCTTTGTTGTCCGAAATTGGAATTAAAAAATAAATTGGACACTGAGACACATTTCAAAAAATAACACAAATACGGGTAAAAACCCATTTACATAAATAAAAAAAAAAAAAAGAGTTGTCATACCGTCATCGTCCTCGTCGTCCAACATCTCCAAAACCTTGTTCTTCTTCTTCTTCAATTTCCGGTGATTCGTCACAAAAGTCATTAACCGTTTCAACACTTATACACACACCTTAGTTTAAAACTTCCATGGAAACACATCCATCACCACAAGCCCAGCTGCAACACCAGCAGCAGCCATTACAACCATTGTGGCAAACCATAACGGTTGTCGCGATCGTAGCTTGGGTGTGGATGGGCACTACAGCTGTTATTACTGACGCCATACATTCAGCCATCTTCATTTACCTGGCTTTGCGGGCTAGTGTCCAGTATGATTGTGCAGCCGCTCATCGGCTATTACTCAGACCGCTGCACCTCGCACTTTGGCCGCCGCTACCCGTTCATTGCGGGCAGCGTTGCCCTTGTCACGGTGGCGGTGCTCCACATCGGCTATGCAAGCGATATAGGGGTATTCGCCAGTGACAGCTTACGCGGTTGGATCAAACCACATGTGATCGGAGTGTTCGTCTTAGGAATCTTGATGTTGCTAACAATAGTCTACAGGACCTATAGAGCGTTGTTAGCGGACTTGCCTGTTCGCATTCCGGTCGTATACGCAATGGTAACACTATCTTCTCCTTCTTCATGGGCCTAGGAAACGTGCTAGAGAACCTGACCAGTGATAGTTGTTGCGCAAACCTCAAGACTTTCTTGATGTTCCGTTTGTGTCCATAGACGTCGTGGCACTTTGGACAGTGCATGATGCTCTTTTTGTGTCGGAGCCTATCGACCCCGGTAGGGGGACGGGGTTTCAACCGGTATGTTCAGCGCTCTACAACACCTTCCCTAGCCGATGTGGGGGTTGATGTTTGTGAGTTGTTTACCTGGCTCGCATGGTTCCATTTCCTGCTCTATGACAAGGAGTGGATGGACATCTTGATCTAGGAGAGAAAAGTGGAGTTGTACAATCGAGGAATAAGGGTTGGCGCTTTGAGATTACTACTTAATTCAGTGGTTGCGAGAGTTGTTTCATTGCTTATAGAGCGCCTGGCTCGGCTGGTCGGTGGTGTTTAAACGATTGTGGAGAGGCGTCAATCTATTATTGGCTTTGTGTCTCTGGGTGACCCTCTTGATTACCAAGTTAGTTATCCTTAGACACAAAGCCATTAACGCATCCCCACAACCGTTTAACAGCACCGACCATGTCACACCCTCAAAATCCACTAACGGAGTTTTACCGTCAGAGGGTGTGAACTAACAGGATCGGAATCATTAGTTATAATCAAACACCATGTTTAAAGTTTTCAAACCAACAAGACATTAAGTCTTAAATAAAATGAGGAAGCGTAAATTGTAAACCAAAAAGTTTGCGCCACACAGGACGACTTAAAAACCCAAGTTATTAATATAAAAATTAAAAAAAGTTTTCAAAGCGATGGTGTTTAGCGAATGCATGTTCCTATACCGCGCGCCCGCCTCGGCTACCTGAGAATAACATACTAAAAGTGTCAACACAGGGTTGGTGAGTTCACAAGTTTATATAAATAAAGCGTTTGTGTTTGCGTTTACGTTTTGCGTTACCAGATAGTGTTAAGTCAATTATATATCAATAGGTAGCTAACCTATCAAACAAGTATTACTAAGTGTTCGACACCGAAGCTGACTGTTTATCATTTGCCTTGCCACCATGTCAACCACGACCATGGTAACGTGTTAGACAAAATTACACCCACTCGACCTACAGTCGAGTTTAGAGTTGGGTGGGGTTTGTCAAACCTAATAGTACTACTCAACAGTGACTCGCTATTATCCAAATATTAACCGGTTCGATTTTATGAAAGACTTTAGTTGGTTTGTTTGACACTTAGCCTTACAAGTGATATATAAAAACTATACAAAATCTACAGCGTTGGAGTATGTTATCTCCCCCAAATAAAAGCGTTTAGAAAGAGTAAAAAAAAGGGGACGTGAAACTCACTGTTTGCAAAGATAGCCAAAAAGATCCGAGAAAAGTGTGCGTCAGAGAAAATCCTCACTAGTGTTCTAAAAACAAAAACGAGATTTTCTAAGTATTGAACTACGAGTGAGTCCCTAGACTCGACACATACAACTTATGCATGAGATGCGTTTCGTGTTTCATTTGTGAAATAAGTGCGACTCGACAAACACGTTGGTGATAAGTTAAACATGTGAACAAGTACTTAAGTGTCAAGTATTAACATCGTTCATTACTAGCAAATATCCCCCCACAAGGGCAATTTGGTCAAAATATAGCAAACATCGATCAGTTATGCACTTTTCATGATAATTCAAGTAATTCAGCAGCTAAATTGTCCAGGCAGATTTTCACTCGACAAGATTACTCTATTTAATAAATCCTAACATGTAAAATAAATCACCAAAAATCATCACAGAAGCACACGTGAGTTAGGTTTCTAAAAATATTTTTATTATATTTTTATCATATACGGTTTTCTCACAATGATCAAAATATCACAGCAAACACACAACAATCATTATCATGCGCAACAGAATGTTATTTGTTATTCCCTTAAATGAAAAATCCAATTAATTCAAGACCAATTGGGTTAGATTCCTAACTCAAAATATTAACTTCCAGAAGTGGAACCAACCCGTTTGGTCTTGTCGTTTATGATATATCTTAGTCTCAAAACAGCCTAACAGCAGGTCTCCCGAATCAGCCTTGCACAACAGTTTTGTAAAATAATAAAAACTAACTTTTATATGTCCAAAAATTACAAACTCGGACTTTTCAGAAACGAGACTCGACCTAGTGTATTATAGAATCAACAATCACATCAGAACATGTAATTAACATCGAGTTACAGTCATTTAAACACGAATTCAATAATCTGTCCAGCATCAGTTTTCATCAAAACTCAACATACAAATAACCAATGCATTATAACTCATACATACAACCCTCTAGATGCATAATCCACCAACCATGCATCTCGATATCACTTTACATACACAATTAGGGTTTTACTTCGAAGTTCAATTTCAAGAAACATGCAATTAACAATCAATAACAACACAACTAGTTATCAATTCATTAGTAATCATCAACAAACACATAATTAAACCCTAACTCATCTTCAATCATCAATTTCAAGATTTAGAGTTTTGATTAACATGCTCAATATCATAATTAAATCATTAGAATAGCTAGAGGGGATATTAATTACCTATCTTGCACCTTGAATCCTCCAACAAAACTTGAAAAATACTTGTAGATGTGTGTGTTGTGTGTGTTACGGCTGCCAAGAGAGGGAGGGAGGACAAGAACGATCGTACAAGGGGAGGGAGGGAGGGAGTTAGGGTTGTGTAATAATTTTATTATATTATTAATTATGTTACACTTAGCCCCTCTAACCTTCTAGTTAATCAATTTCTAGCACAAATTAGTTTATTTTCCACATAAATTAACATCATGCAATTAACACCAAGTAGCACGTAAACGTAACACATAATTATCAACTTCTTTATGATACTTATCGTTTGTTCACCAACGGTTTAAGTCGACTCGTGTGTGTTTCGGTGAAATTCCGAAAGACTACTTGTGTAGTGATTGTCATGCGTCATCTAAACCCTAGTTTAAATGTAATAAGATATGTGTTACAGTTCGTGTGATCTTAAGTTTGAATTAACGGGGTTTGGATTAATGGAGTTAACCTGAAATTGACGAGTGTCACAGACCAGCCGAGCTAGACGCTCTATAAGCAATGAAATAGTTCTCGCAATCACTGAGTTAAGCAGTAATCCCAAAGCGCCGGTCAATATTCCTTGGTTGTACAACTCCACATTTCCCTCGTAGATCTTGATGCCCATCCACTATATGTCATAGATCTGAGGAAATGGAACCACGCGAGCCAGGTGAAGAACGCCGCCAACATCAACACCCACAGCGGTTGTGGTAGGTGTTGTAATGCGGTGAACATACCGGTCGAGACCCCCCTACCGGGGTCGACTGGCTCCGGCACAAACAGAGCCTCACGCATGGTCCAAAGTGCCACGAAGGCTATGGACACCAAGATAAGGATGCCTTTGAGAAAGCAGGTCTTGAGGTTTGCACACTAACTCTCCATGCCGCCATTTTGGTAAACGGGGCCATGTTGTGCAAATGGGTGTATGAACCGGCCATGTACCCTAACACATTGCCTAGACCCATAAAGAAAACGAAGACCATGTTATTGGTGCGGATACGACCGAAATGCGAACTGGTAAGGTCCGCTTACAACGCTCTACAGGGTCCATGTAGAGTGTTGTTAGCAACGTCCAGAATCCTAAGACGAACACTTCGATCACATGTGGTTTGGTTCAACCACATAAGTTGTCACCAACGAATCCTCCTATATCAATTGCGTAGCCGATGAGGAGCACCTCCACCGTAAAAAGGGCAGCACCGCCCGCAATGAACTGGTGGCGGCCAAAGTGTGAGGTGCAACGGTCTGACTATTAGCCGAGGAACGGCTATACAATCATACCAGACACTAACCTGCAGAGCAAGGTAAATGAAGAGTATCGGTGTGGAACACCTATCGGTTGAATGTATGGTGTCAATAATGACAGTTGTACTGCCCATCCGAACTGCACCCCCGCGACAACCATTATGGTTTGCCACAACGGTCGTAGTGGTTGCTGCTACAGGTGTTGCGGTTGGGCTTGTGGTGATGACTGTGTTTTCATGGAAGTTTTAAATTAAAGTATGTGTATATGTGTTGAAAAAACAAGGAATGACTTATGTTGGCGACTCACAAGAAATTGATGAAGAAGAAGGTGTTGTAAGAGATGATGGTATGCCAACTTTTTTTGTTTTTTTATATAAATGGGATTTTACTTATTTTGGGGTAATTTTTTAAAATGTGTCCAACGTATTTTTTAATTCCAATTTTGTACAAGCAATATTTTCCTCCTCTCACAAAACTTTGTGTACAAGCTGCTGTTGCACTTTTTGAATTTCTTCAACCATAGTTGTATTAAATTTAGGGATTTTTACATATTTTCTCTTATTAAATACATTTAATTACATATATTCTCACCCATAATAATTTGTTACTTCATCCGTCCCTTTAAAAATGTCTACATTTCCATTTTAGTTTGTCCCATTGCAAATGTCCACTTTTAAAATTTATTAACTAATTTCCATGTTGACCCTTACACAAATACAATCATTGAAACTTTTTAAATTTTGTCTTTTTATATATGTAAGGGGCATTATAGTCATTTGTCAAGTAAAAAGTGCAATAATTCAAAATTTCTTAAAATTTGTGTTTTTCAAACTATGACAATTGTTATGGGACGGAGGGAGTACATATTTTCCCTTTTCGTATCAAATTACCTATTTATCCTTGTTAAACCTACAAATTTACAATACCAAGACTATTGTAATAAATTAAATACATCACAATAATAAGGATCCACCCACATCATCTTCTTCCACAACCTAAAAGCCACCATTGCCACCATAACACCACATCTTGCTGCCACCGTCGGTTGCCATAGACTCGCGCCGACGACCCAAACCTAAACTCTGTAACTTCAAGACTAACACCGGCCACCGCAACCAATATGCCAAAACGATTTCTCATCAGTTTGGATCTATATCTTTCGTTATAAAACCCAGATCTGAACCACCATCGAACTTGCTAAGGGTAAATTTAAGGTATTTTGATAAGGTTAAATTAGACAATCAATAAGCTTATTTTAATGAAATGGGGAAATATGTAATATATATATTTTAGAAAGGGGAAATATGTAATTAATTTTTTTAAGAAGGGGAAATATGTAATAAATGATGTTATGAAGAAGAAATATGTAAATGCCCCTTAAATTTATATATTTTATTTAAAAATACCCATTACTATTACTTATACTTTACTGTCTCAAAACATAATAGTGAAGGTGTTAGGAATGTATTTTTTTTGTGTATTTTGTACGCATGGGTTGGTTTGGAGATGAATGAGAGTACATGATTTAACGAAGATAAATACAAGGTGCAACTGGGTCAAGATGTCATCTACAATTATTAATAACTTATTGTGTAATTTTTTTTTGAATACATTTCATATGAATGCGTAGAGTACCACCACCATAGTCCACAGGCTTACTATTTGTCTATTCCATCCCCATATATGTAGTCTATTATTATAATTACATGTGTATAATAATATAATTATGTAACGATATGTTATATTATGTTTGTGTTCGGAGTTTTATGTTAGGTTGAGAGAATTGCACACATTGAAGGGTCATGTTGAATCGGTGGTTAGACTCAAGGGGCTTGACAGAGAGACAATTCAACAATCATATATTGTATGTGACATACTATGAAACATCAGTGGCATTTTCTTTAAAGACAGCATTCAACTAACTAGCATGCCCAATCATGACAAGTAGTGCCACGCATGGTTGTCTTCGAGAATCGTTTAAACTTTTTGGGTCAAAGGAAAATTTTTTTGAGTCTTAAGTAAAAGGATTTTTGTTAGGTTTAATTAAGTAAATTTTAAATAGGCTTACTTGGTTATGATTTAGGTTGTGAAAAAAAAAATTATATATAAAAATAGGCTTGAGTGTTAAGTAATTATGTTTAAATGCTAAAAATACATATTCTTTATTCATAAAAATGTATATAAATAACTAAAAAAACGTGCCTACCGCGTTAATCAGGCCGGGTCTGTCGACCGCCCTCCGCTCCTTCAAAGCTGACACTAGTGCCATATAGCTATAGGTGTTCACGATACCCAATGAAAAAGGGTTGGTGTATGCCCGATCATGTCTAGTTTACAATTGGTCTTCTCGTCCGGTGATTATTGAGGTTTGGTATCTTAACGGTTTCAAATTCAAAACCTGACTAAGGAAGGTTTTCCGTAGTGATGAGTTTCCTCCTTGATAGTGTTCTTGGATGAGTTAAACTTAGAGCATCATAAGTATGTGGAGTCATCTTGTCCTTTTATTAAATTAAATTTGTGCCATCTCCGTATTACATAGAGTTCAATCTAGTGTACTCTTAATGCCTTAAACGGATATATTCCACTAAGGGGGGGACGGGGTGGTCCGTGATGGCCACCTCATCACGCGTTGTAGGCAACGGAACACCGCCGCCGGTCCCCCCATCACGTGTGATGGGGTTCCGACAGTGATAGCCATCACGTGTTGATATCCAAGAAAAATGACCATTGGGGGTGGGGTGGGTGACCGTTGGGGGTTGGATGAATTAAAAACAAAAAAATTATTTAACCTATATAAATAACTCAAATCCATCTTCAAATCCAACTCAAATCCTCTACTCCAAACAACATTCTAACATCACACCAATGGAGGGTTCTAGGACACGTGGCTCGGGTTCAAAGAAAACCCAAACCCGACCAAAGGTTCGACAAAATCTAGGCGAGCCGACGAGATTCCGGTTACAAGATGAGCCCGGCACAACCCAACCATTCCAACAACAACCGTTCCAAAATCAACCTTTTCAATCGTAACCTTTTCAACCGTATCAAAACCAACTGTTTATTCCACCTTTTTCTACCCAAAATTATCCAAATAATGCCTTTCAAATGTTTCAATCTCAACCGTCTCAAACGTCCGTCGATCCCCTAGACGATAACTATGTTATACATCAATTTTCACGTGCTTTTCATGAAGATGACAATGTGGATGAAGATGAAACCACGGAGGAGGATGGCACCGTCGTGAAGAAGTCTTGGTTGTCCGCGGAGGAGGTCGCCTTGATCAAGACTTATTTACATGCCTCCGAAACAAAAAAATACAGAAACCAACCAAAAAAAAAAGAAATGTTATGGAGACCTGTTATGGCACATTTCGACAAACTTCCGGGGTCAACCGAACGAAACATGGATCAAATGACTTCCAAGTTTTGAATCAAAAAATGTCAAAATTTAATGTTTGCTACATCCAATTGGTAACAATTTTTTAAAATTTATTTTTTTATAATTTATTACTTTATTTTTACAATTTTGGTATATATATTTTTCTAAATGTTTTGTAGGCCCGAACTCCACAAAGCGTAGCGAGCGAGGCGACTATCATAAAGGACGCCTTGCGCAATTTTGTCAAGATTTTCCGACATAAATCTTTTCCCCACTTGGGCGCGTGGGAGGTTGCAAGACATCACCCGAAGTGGGAACCGATTCCCGTGGTCGACATGAACGGACCGACGGCTCCAAGGAAGAAAGGATCTTCTTCAAAAAGATCAAAATCTTCCGAGTCCGGGAACTACGCAACTTCTACCGACGGCTTGTCAAGCAACATTCCGAACATGAACTTGAACGAGCAACCCGGATACGATCCCGACGAAGACACACCCACACCCACACAGCCGCATCGCAAGAAAAGTGGGGAATCGCCAAAGGAAAGCAAGCGGTGGCCGAAGACTTCAACGAATACAAGTCGGCTAAGTTGGCGGAAATGGCCGAGGCGAAGGAGTGAAAGAAACTAGCTCTTGATTCAAAATTAAAACGTGACGAGGTATATATCAACCATTTGAATGAAAACCAAAAAACACCGATTTAGCATTCCTCCTACAACCGCACGAACATCTTGATGAACCCGGGAGATCGATCCTACTTCAACGTAAACGCGAGATATGCGACAAGTGAGGTCGGTCAGCGCCGTAGGTTTTTTTTTTGTCGATTTTTTTAATTTATTTATCTTTGTAACGTTTATTTAATCATGTTTTATTTTTTATTTAATTTAACCTTGTTTTAGTATTTATTTAACATTGTTTTATTGTTTATAAAATTAAAAAAAAAACAAACCATCACATCACCACGCTCACTAAAATTCTATTACTAGTGATGAAAAGTAGTGGGGTGAGGTGGCACACCCTTATTGGGTGTTGCAAGTGATGGTTTATGAACCACCCCCACCCCCTAAGAGAGCACGGACGATGGGAGACTTGTGGTCAATCATTGCCTTAAACCTTGATGACAAAATAGACAGCTTTAACCTAACCCTTATATACATTTTTCACGATTTGTACATTTTCAAGTTTTTGCATTTAACATGTTGTTTTTCATACATACTCGCCTTTTTACTAGGTTAATTGCATCTAAAAATGTTTCTCAACTTATTAAGGTCTTAACAACTTGTGAACGCTATTAACTTTTCATGAAACTAGAAGATTTGACCGATAACATGTTCAACTTTAAATGTTATTTGTGCATGTTTAAAAAGGTTGCTTAACCTAGATTGCTAAATGTGTAAATTACAAATAGTAGTGGTGGCAGTGATAGTGGCGGCGACGAGGGTGGTCGCGGTGGCAGTGGCGGCGATGGTAGTGGTAGCGGGGACAATGGTGGTTAGGGAGTGAAAAGGAATGATTTTAATGCAATGTGATTCCTTGTGTAATCGTTGACTCCATTAAATTGACCAACTAAACACCTATTTTTTCATTCATTCATGATAATAAATAATTCATTCTATTCTCTCTATCATTCATGTATACTAAACGCTACTTAATATTATTATCTATATCTATATCTATATTACATATAAAACATTTTAAATAGACAATATATTAATTTGCCAAAATTAAGATGCCGCTAAAGAGACATCGTTATATTTATTACCATCGGCACTTATCCACTTCTCCGACACTAAAGTTGAATGTCTCCGGTTGTATTGAATGCAGATTGAATGCGAATTTGAAGGGTTTCGAATCATCCTTCTTAAGTTCAATTGTCTTTATTTGTTCCTTTACATTACTCCTTCGGTTACATTCAATCCATTACTTTATTGATTGTTCCTTCAATTTTCTTTTTCCCTTCCGGTGGCCTTCAATTTGCAGGTAATATGTTATGAACGTTGTCGGTCCAAGCCCGGTTACCATCTATGAGACCACAACAAACCAACCAAGCGGGCCCAATTCAAATGTTAGTAAAAGCCCAACAAGGAAAATTGATAGAAGCATGTTATAAGCACGGGTAGAAGACGATGTAGGCAAGAATGAACTTGAATGTGTTAACCCGTCTGATTTCCCATCTCCATTCTGTCTATTATAGGAATCTGTTTTCTCATCCCTTTCTTGTATCTTGTTCTTAAGATTCAATGATATGAACCAGTTACTTTATAGATATTGTGATTGATTATTAGTTGTATCGATTCACTTCATTGGTCCTCCATACACAATGGCTTTGGAGGATGCTTCATTCCATTTGCACACTTCTCATATTCAAAATCGTGACCTACAACTCGCTATGCTTCAGGAGATCTACGATCAACTGACGCAGTTTCCGATTCCACCTTCAGTTGAGCTTCACGACTTACCGGACGATGTGTTATTCGCTCCGGAATTAGGTCTGTACGATCCGGCTCCACTTTTACCTCGATTCACTGGTTCAAATCCAGATAAGTGGCTTGCATATGCTGAAAGGTATTTCATGTACTATCGGATTCATGACACGGATCGATTTCCTTATCTGCTTAATTGTTTCCATAATGAGGAAGCAATGTGGTTAAGTTTTTATCAATTCACAGAATGTCCAGAATTCATAGAGTCCCTTATGCATCAATTTGGTTATACACAGAATGCTCTCAAGGTGTTCGATGAAATGCCTGATGGTACGGAAATTGCAAATGACAAAGAAGTTCATAATACCATTGATAATCAGGTATTAACTGTCCAAACAGAGTCAGTGGTTGATGTTAATGAGTCACTTGGTGTTAAGGATGCTCAAATGAATATATTAGATTACAAATTTTGGGCTTGAAAGTGTTACCGAGTCTTCTCTAATCCAGGGTAAGAGATACGGGTTGCTCGATACGGTCGCCAGAGTCATTGCGGATTTTGACTGGAAACCGGGATGGCAATGTGGGTTGGTTGAGCAGCCCACCGGTACCGCGTTGCTGAACCAACCATCCATAATTGTGGTTTCTGCCAATTACGTTGCGCATGAACCCACCGGTTCGATCTTTTTTCCTAACCAATTAGATCCTCATTCAGAGAAACATGACCCATTCGAACTAAGATTCGGTACTCCTAAGTCGTTGCTTACCATTGTCTTTGATCCGGGACCGCTTTGCAATTCTGCTATTGTATTGGCTTGCCCTCGTTCGTATTTTGATGCTGAATTGCATGGAATGAATTTTTGTTTCGTTACGGGCCCATTCTTGGTTATAAAGCATACATTTTGTAGGGATGCTGCAGTGTTTGAACCAATCTGTGAGGCTCTTCTTGAGTTTTCTATCTTGATTGTGGGCCCAACTCCGTCTGCTATTACCCACATAGTACAGAAATTTAAGCCTTTTATTGGGGTATTCAGGGTTGTACAACTTGTTGATGATGATAAATCCAAGGAGAGGTACATTTATGGACGAGCGGTTAAGGGGGTTCGTACACCTAACACTAATAATGTGGTGCTCGCGTTTGAAGTAGGAGATCACGAACACCTCCGTTAGAAAGGAGGCACATCAGTTACGATCTACTATCCGGGTGCAACATTTTACAAACAACAACCATCCATCGACATCTCTCCGAGCTTCGTCACTCGTGTGCAACAAATAATCCATCCCTTATTGCTCATAGCAAAGTATATTATATCATTTCAGTACCAAAAAGGGGTCACACACCTCACTTGGAAAGGTGGAACATCAACCTTGCTCTTTTCTAACGGTGAACCGGGTTTGAAACTTTCGCCATCCATAGACACAAATTTTGGCTTCATCCTTCTAGTTCACCACGTACCCCCACCTTTTCTACTCGCAAATGATATTACATCAATTCAGCCCCTAATCCCTACTCAAGATACGACATCACACAAAAACATTACCTCGCAACCAAAGGTGGCATTTAATATTAATTACCAGTACAATGTGACCAGCCTCTTCGGTTCAGGATTACAAATCGATCTCGTGTTAACAACTGACACTGGGTATTTGATAGGGAGCTTCTACATTTTATCTAAAAAGCTTGTGGTTTTAATTCAAGAGAATTGTGCCAAGTTAGTGGTGATTCAGTTTAGTCGTACACTTGGAACTCACATTGGCAAGAGTTATTACTCTAAAGATATGACATATTTTTCAGTTCTAAAGCATTCTGACCAGGCGCATAATCGAGTTTTTACGGAAGGAAATTGGGTTCATGGAGTGCAGAACATGGACGAGCATGGCTTGTTGCTTTCCAATGCCTTGACTGATTGTATGTCCGATGCAAGAAAAGTAGTGGAAATTAATCTAGAAAGACTTTGGAAGATGGAAACAATGCACAATCTAGTCAACAAAACTACACAGATTGACTTTAGTGGATTGGTAAATGATCATAAGGCTTTTAAAAAAGCAACTTTTAACAAGTTTAATTTGGGTCTCGATTATCGAGAACGGCATCTAATTAAAGGATGTTCTTCATTCGGACGCGTGTGCAATGAGTTTTTTGAGAGGGTGGTAGTACCAACACTAGTGGAACCGACTATTGTGTTTGACTACCCTGTTGAGTTATCTCCGTTGGCTAAGCTCCGTCAGAGGCAGGCAAGTTTAACAAAGATATATGGACTATTCAATTATGGGCGTGAGTTCGGAAACGCGATCTCCAAATTCACCAATCCTTTTGGCCAGAGAAGATGGGTGGATACACAAGTGAAGCAACATAATCAAACTAACACAGCTACAGTTTTAAAAGATTTAGACACAAAAGGCGATGACGGCGTGTCACACGCGCCAACCCTTAATGAAGATTTTTCAAAAGCTTTAAATGACCAAAGCAAGCGGTTCTACCTTATAGTAATGGTGCATGTGCGTGAAAAGGATGTACATGGAGGGTCAACTAGTCGTTGTCGTTACTTGGTGGAGTTAATTGAAAGCGAACAGGTAGTTAAGGCAAAAGTGATTGGAAAAGGGCTTAACGGAACTCTTTATGTAAACATGTTTTCTTGCTTTGGAGAGGTAATCACAACTTTCTTGCATTTGTACCCATACAGAAACAAGTTTCTACTACTTCATCAAAGTTCACCAGGTGGTAATGCACGTACCTTATTTACTTACCTGAGCCCGAAAAGTGATTCCTTTATGGAACCGGAAATAACATCATTCGAGGCCCTATATGGACATAAGCCACTAACCAAAACCCGTTGCATACACCAAATTTCTAACCTACACCTTGAGGACAAGGTGTATTTGAAAGGGGGGAGTAATGTTATGAACGTTGTCGGTCCAAGCCCGGTTACCATCTATGAGACCACAACAAACCAACCAAGCGGGCCCAATTCAAATGTTAGTAAAAGCCCAACAAGGAAAATTGATAGAAGCATGTTATAAGCACGGGTAGAAGACGATGTAGGCAAGAATGAACTTGAATGTGTTAACCCGTCTGATTTCCCATCTCCATTCTCTCTGTTATAGGATTCTGTTTTCTCATCCCTTTCTTGTATCTTGTTCTTAAGATTCAATGATATGAACCGATTACTTTATAGATATTGTGATTGATTATTAGTTGTATCGATTCACCTCATAACATTTGCTCCCTCCTATATAATTGTAATGTGAATTCAGTAAATTGATGAAAAATAAGTAAAGAGTATAGATGTAGAGGGAACTCGCTCAGTGGCTTGAAACAGCCAGGACTGTATGCCCCGAATTCGACTATGTCTGTCTCATTTCCCCAATTTAATTGATAATTACCATTTTTTACCAGAGTTTCGTATAAATTGAAATTATTATTATTATTATTATTATTATTATTATTATTATTATTATTATTATTATTATTATTCTGTCATGTAATTATTTTTTGCCATAAAAAGAACTCTGATGTTAGTACCAACTGATCTTACATTATAACAGCAGCTTGGCTGTTTTTTTTTCCCTCAAAATTTTGCTGGAACTGACATCTTGCTTTTTAGTTGTCAGCTTATTTCATTCAAATGAATAGTTATTGATAGAGAAAATGGTAGCCGAAAGGGGTGTTTGGTTACGAATCCGCAACTACAACCCTATTAATACTTTTGATTTGAACAGCGGTGGAAGGTCCAAGTTTGGTCAACCGAGTTGCGTAGACGTTTTTACGACGCACTGCAACAATTGGGTGGTTCAAAAGGTTATACCTTGATAAGTTAATATGCAATTGATTGTAAACATGCTAGATTCATGAGTATTCTAACTCAAGGTTGGTTCAAATCGTCTTGAAGCTATGAAACGTAACGGAGCTCAAATTATATAGAGTGGTGCTAATATTCAATCAATCTAGAAAAGAAACCACAAACAAGGTATTTCATGAGACCTTGGATGTTCTTGTTCATCCATAATGATGCCCATATCATAAGCTATTTGTATAGTTTATTTGATTTTTAAGGTATTTATAGTTGATTCAACATTTTTTTGTTTTATGAATTGTGGTCAGGGTAAATTGTCGCTCGATTTTCTTGATCAGCTCCCACAACTTGACACTCTAATAGTTCCAAATAAGTAGTTTGTAACTTTGTATAATCTTCTATCATATCATCTATATCTGTATCTATAGATCTTATACTCTATTTTCCCTTTTTCATGAAATATGTAGGTGGTTTTTTGATAAATGGAGTCACAATTGGAGCCAAATCACTAAACCCTTCCATACGGATCCTGGTTACTGAGCCAAAAGGTGCAGGCAATGCTGGCACAATCCGAAGCTTCCTATACAATATTATCCGTGGCTCAAACCGACACCATTGCAGTTAATCGATAATATATTTATTCTTTTCAAATGGCATTAGGTATAAATGTTGTTCCAGTTCGTTTGTTAGGTGCTTTAGTGCCTACAAATTGTATAGCCATGCAGAACTATACACAGAATAAGAAGTTTTTATGTTGATTTAAGTTACATGAATAGGTTAGCATTCAATTGTTTTACCTTACTTTGGTGTCTTTACTACGATTCCAGGGGTGTATGTTAGTTTCATGTAGGTTTATGATGCTTTACCTTTAGTGCCTTATTATTGAACTGGATATGTGAATGTGATATGAGTTAAAATGGGGTGGATATTGTAGCTTGGCATGAAACATCGGAGGATGGCAAGTGTTCACTATATATTAAAAATAGATTAAATAATAGGTTTGTTATGGCTCGCGATTTGGCTTGAGTTTGATTTCGATAAGTGATGCTCGGGCTCAGGCTCGTATATTAAACATGCTTATTTTAAGACTCGAGCTTGGGCCAGGCTCGTTTAAGCTCAGGGTGATCGAGATTTTTCACGAGCTGATCTCGACTAGCTCGAGAGTGGCTTGGCTCGTTTACACTCCTACTACCAAGTTCTTGACGTAATGCCATATTTCTGTTGTCCATATGGAAAGAAGATTTTATGGCCTAAGTTTTTAGAGCTTCAACACAACATCTAAAAACTTACTACCTTATACCTTCTCTTTATGTACTAATTATCTGTGTTTACATAATAGTGGGACGGATTGTTTACAAAAGTGTTGGGAGAGTATATTTTTGGCCATTAAAGCATGTGAGCATTGTCTAAAACATCAGAATTTGAATAGAAAAATGTATTCATAAAACTTAGTATTTGACTTTGACCTGTTTTCGGTTTAGGAGTAATATTTTGGTTTTACCGGTTCAGACCATTATGCATAAAAATATAACTCATGCTCAACCTGTTAGAGATTTAAAAGGTTATACCTTGATAAGTGCGTCAATATGCAATTGATTGTAAACATGCTAGATTCATGAGTATTCTAACTCAAGGTTGGTTCAAATCATCTTGAAGCTGTGAAACGTTACAGAGGTCAAATCATGAGTGTTCTAGCTCGACCTGTTAGAGATTTAACATAACTTGAATCGACTCATAAAAGATGAAACATAGACATCAATGATTCTTTTAATTTTAAGTTTGTTTTTATCAACGTTGCATATGCATTTATGTTCAAATTATTAAAAATCGACGTGCTCTCGATGCAAAGCGAACCAATATATTGTTAACCTCATAAACAAACTTGATAGAGTGAGTTTCTTTGTTGTGCATTTGTTAAAAGATTGACTTTGGCCAAAATGTTCACATTGAATTTTGTATGAACAGGTAATTCATTCATCGTACGTTAGGTTACAATTCAAAGTAACAAATATGATGTCATCAAATAATGCATAGGTACTCTTGTCTCAATCTCTGTTGTTGGTTTGTCAGTGCTGCGTATACTCATATGAACAGAAACTTTTGTAGCTGTTGGTTTGACGGTAATAGAAGTTCGTCCCTTTTGTAGCAGGTTCTCCTTTAAAAGAGAAAATTAGGGAGATTAAGAAGCTAGCTCTAATTGAAAAAGGGTATGTCTTTCTTGAATTAATTTGGTTACATTTTTCTTTATGCCATGAATAGTTGATTTGTATGTTAAACGTGCTCATGCTCTTTCATGTTCGTTTGTTCATGTTCGTATGTTGGCATACTATGTTATTGCTCAATCATATTCTATGCTTGCAGGGGATTTCATAGTAGTGGGCTCGATGGAACCAGAAATGGAAATATGGATCTTGATATCATGCGTAGAAAATTTATGTACTTACAAATTAACTACATTGTACCATCAAAAGTGTATTATTATTTGATTCATGATTTTGTTCTTACAAAAGGTGATTCAATAAAAACCTTGGAACCTGGCCTTGACGAACATGTTATCGTTGCTACGGATCTACCATTGACGCATATTTGGTAACTTAATTTTTACGTTTTCGCATACTTAGCGTTTAAAGTTCTAAGCAAAATTTGATACTATTCTTCCAACCTTTTCAACGTTGTTATTGATTTATATGTTTCGACATTACTTTTAATATAACTACAACCATACAAGTTACTAAAACTACTTAATGGTTTCACTTTTTTTATATATAAATGACAACAATTATGGTTTACAATTATCTCTTTTAAGAATTACAAATATATTGTCAATCCCGTTACCACTTTCTTAGTTTATCTATGTTATGATAAAAATTTTATTCAAAGTCGAGTTTAACCGCCGCAACGCAATAGTATCTTAAATGGTTTCAGAGTGAAAGTGAAAGCTCTAGATACAAATCCCGGTCGTTGACACTACCACTAGCGATGAATATAAGAAAAGAGAACCCGATACATATAGGGAATAAACTATAAAACTTTAAACTTATTTTGATTCACAGGCTAACATAACTAAACCATGATTCTCAAATACTTTTTCCCACTGTATTCGTCCATGGTTGAAGTGGAAAACCAATTCTTCGAACAGCCCTAAGGGAACCACCAACAAAACCCTCTCTTGTGCGATCTCCCCTTAATCAATAATGAGTAGGGGTGTTCAAAGTCGGATATCCGGAATTTCAGATATCCAAACTTCGGATATTGACCTTTCGGATGACGGATTTCACTATCGGAATCCGAATTTTTGGATATCCGATCGGATGGTGAACCAGATATCTGAAATATCTGAAAAAAATTAATAATTATAAAAAATTTTAGAGAAATATTTTTAAAAATATTCAGATATCCGACTAATTATTCGAAAATTATCCAAAATATTCAAAAATTATCCAAAATTTATAAATAATATTTATTATTTAATAATAAAAAAATATTTCGGGTAGTTCGGATATCCGAACTATCCGAAAATTTTCAAAACCACTATCTGAATCCGAATTCGGATATCCGAAATTTCAGATATTCGAATAATTCGGAATCAGATTTTCGAATAGTTTGAATACGGTTTCTGATTGGAATCGTTTTTAACATCCCTAGTCTCTACCTAGGTTGCACGGAAATGCGACCCACCTGCCGTACTCCGTCCCGGAAACTCGTCGGGTACGGGAAACGCCGAAGGGGACGGCAGGAAACGTTTCTTGACCGTTTCCTAATATTTGGGGACGGTCGTTGACCGTTTCGAAAAGCCGGGGACGGTCAACAAACGATTCCGGGACGTATCCGATGAATTCCGGCGCCGGAAACCGATGGAAGAAGAAGAAGAAGAAGAAGAAGAAGAAGAATGAAGAAGAAGAGGCGGCTGATTATTTTAAAGTATTTTAGGTTAAGAAATAGGTTTAGGTTTTAACATTAAACCCTTGATCTTTCAATTATTTGCATCTAGTCCTTAAACTTTGTTAACATCTGCATAAATAATATTAAATTAGGTTGTATATTTTAACATTTAACCCTTACTATCTAGACTAGTTTATATTTGGTTCTCAACTTGTAGTTTATACATAAAATGTTTAAATGACGTTATATATAAATAAAAATAATATATTTATTTATTTGTTATTAATAATTAATTACCTATGTAATATATATTTTTATTTTTTTTATAATTTTTTTGTCGTACCCGTGCCGTACCCGTTTCTTATTTTTTGAGTTTTGTCGTTTCCCGTTCCCGTACCCGTGCCCGTTTCCCGTTCCCGTACCAGTTCCCGTGCAACATAGGTCTCTACCAATGACCAACCGATTCCATATTTGTTTGTGGGCCTTGGTGCAGATTAATCTCGTCACAATAAGTCTTTGCCCAACTAGTTTGATTAACTCCAAGGTAGCCCACGAGAATGCATTTGAAAATTGTTGGCTCCTGCCTCTGGAGTCACTGTTGACTGTAGAGGTGTACAAAAAAACCGGTTTGGGACCGGTTTTAGCAAACCGAACCGAACCGGTTTGGGTTTAAAACCGGTTTGCAAACCGACCCAAACCGTCAGTTTCAGAACCGGTTCCCCTTCAAATCTATCAAACCGGTTTTAAAACCGAACCGGTTTGAAACCGGTTAAACCGGTTAAATGGTTTATAAACCGAACCGAACCGGTGTGACCAGGTCGGCCTATCATGCTTCTAAACCGGTTTATAAACCGGTTCGGTTTGGGTTTAAAACTGGTTTTGTACACCTCTACTGTTGAGGAGCATACTCCCCTGATCGCTCTTCTCGTATGTGTTACATTCGTTACATCATGCTCCACTCTCTTTCACTCATTCAAAAAAAGGTACTCTACCGAGAATTGTTGGCTCCTGCGCTCCTAGCTCTCTTCCTTTCTCAAATAAAAGATTAATATAAGTAAAAAATAAATTAAAATCTAAAATTAACACTACATTAAAAAATAACCAACTAAAATTAGTTAAAAATCACTAATAAATAATTTAAAAAATATTAAATTTCGAGTTCAAACACGTGTTAAAGTCGTTTACGAGACCAAAGCATTTTTTGTCTCCAAAACAAGTCCGTTTTCATAAAATTTGTACATGGATGATTAGAGAAAATAAATGATACAAACATGTGTATTTATTTAACATTGACGGAATGGAATGATTCATTGCTTGGGAATGAAAATGTTAGTGTTTGGTTGCTTAATGGAATAGAATCATTCATTACAGATAGAATCTCATTGTAATATGTCCCCCTGTGGCGATTTTAGTAGGATCCCTAATCCTGTTCCTCTCACGTTGGATGCTCCATCTGTGAAGAGTATCCAAGGATCCTTGGTCTTTTCCAGTTGTTGGACTTCCAAGTCAGCTTCTTTTTGTAGATCACTAGTGAAATCAGCCACAAAGTCCGTTAGTGCTTGAGACTTGATTGCTGGTCTCGGCTCGTATTGGATATCATATGCACTTAACTTTACAACCCACTTAGCCATTCTACCTGATAACTCTGGTTTTCTAAGAACATTCTTTACAGGATAGTTAGTTCTCAAAATAATAGGGTGAGTTTCAAATAATGTCTCAGTTTAGTAGAAGCCATAATAAGTGCAAGAATTAGCTTTTCTAAATGAGAATACATGGACTCCGCATCTAGAAGACTTTTACTTACATAGTATACAGGATGTTGTTCACCTCCATGATCCTTTACCAAGACTGCACTCACTGCATTTCCTGAGACAACAAGATATAGATACAAGGATTCTCCATCCACAGGCTTCATTAGAGTTGGATGAGGATAAGTAATCCTTCAGGGCTGTAAGCACAGCTTCATGCTTTTCAGTCCACTCAAATTTCTTGTTCTTTCTAAGTATACCAGAGAAGTCTTTGCACTTCTCGGAGGATCTTGAGATGAATCTATTCAAGGCCACTATTCTTCCGGTGAGTCTCTGGACATCTTTGGCATTTGCAGGAGACTTGAGATTGATAATGGCTTCGATCTGCTCCGGGCTTGCTTCAATTCCTCTCTTTGTGACCATATATCTCAGAAACTTTCTAGCCTTAACACCAAAGTGGCATTTGGATGGATTCAGTTTCATGTTATAATGGTCAAGGATATCGAATGCTTCTTCAAGGTACCTAAGGTGATCCTCTGCTTTCTTCGACTTTACCACCATATCATCTATGTATACCTCCATAGTCTTGCCTAATTGGTCCTTGAACATCATGTTGACTAGTCTTTGGTATGTCGCTCCTGCATTTCTTAGTCCAAACGGCATAGCAGTATAACAATATATGCCGGTTGGAGTCATGAACGCTGTATCCTCTTGATCAGATGGTTCCATCTGAATTTGTTGGAATCCAGAGGAAGCATCCATAAAGGTGAGCATTTCATGTCCAGCCGTTTCATCCACCATGGCATCTATATGTGGTAATGGGAAAGGATCCTTGGGGCATGCCTTGTTTAAATCCGTGAAATCGACACACACCCTCCACTTTCCATTCTTTTTTGAAACAACGACCACATTAGCTAGCCATCGAGGATATTGAACCTCTCTGATCATACCGGCCTTAAGAAGTTTTTCAACTTCTTCTTGTATGATCTTGTTCCTCTCAGGAGCAAATTTCCTTCGCTTTTGATGGACGGGTTTTACAGATAAATCAGGGCCGAGCTTATGAGTGATTACCTCTTTTGAAATACCTGTCATGTCTGAGTGCTTGAAGGCAAAAGTAGATCTTCTTCGCCCTAAGAAGGATGTTATATCCCCCTCAATCTTGCTGGGGATATTGGATCCTTGGAATACTTTTATTTCTGGATCTTCGGGGTCCAATGACACTTCTTTGAGGTCTTTCTCCCGAGCTTTCAACACGTCCCTAGGATGTTGCTGTAGTTGCTATGCTATAGTTTGCTTGGCTGTTGGTTTCATTGATGAAGAGTAATAGTTCCTAGCCTCTGCTTGGTCACCTACTATCTTCACAACTCCCCAAGGAGTAGGTAACTTGATGCATTGGTGATAAGTTGAAGCTACAGCCTTCATTCCATGGAGCCAAGGCCTACCTAAAATAACATTGCAACAGGAAAGGTTATCTATAACACAAAATTTTTGGTATGAATTTAACACTTCGATATAAATTGGGAGGTTGATGTCCCCCAATGTCTTCTTGGTTTCGCCACTGAAACGATTAGCACCGATGTTCTAGGGATGATTTATGAATCCGGGATGTTCATCTTCTTGAGGACATCATGCTGGATAATGTTGACCGAGCTGCCACCAACCACTAGGATCCTGCGTACATAATGGTTAGAAATAAATAAAGTAATAATCAAACCGTCATGATGAGGATCCTGAATGTTCAGCTTGTCTTCTTCATCGAAGAAGATTCTCTTGTCTGTTGTTAATGTGGTTGACACTATTGGATGATCTCCGTTATCCATCTTGATCTCCTTGGCGAATTTTTTTTTTTGCAGAGAAAGAAGTTCCACATATGTCTGAACCTCCCGAGATGAAGTTAACTGTTTGCACATCTGGCTTGTCTTGTTGAGGATCCTGGATCCTTGAATTGAAAAAGATTCTCTGATCAGTCACTCGAGTAGTGGGGATGAGTGGTCTTCTCTCATCATCCAACTCGAATTCTTCTATGGGACCTTCTTCTATGGCACAAGAATATCTAAATAATTCGTAGTCTCTGGAGACAAAGTTGATCACATGGGCATCCGGCGACGGTGGTGTTGCTTTCTGTGGAAGATCTTCAGGATCCTGAATCTTGGATTTCTTCCTTCCCAAGAGTTCTTTAAAGTGACCCTTGCTCAGGAGGTATCCAATTTCTTTCCTTAAGCCGATGCACTCGTCTGTCGTGTGGTCAAAATCTTCGTGGAAGGCGCACCACTTAGACTTGTCCTTGAAGCCGACAACCTTCTCATTCTTTCGGGGCTACCTTGCTTTTTCTCTCAGATCCTTCATGGCATAAATCAAGCCATTAGTATCTAGAGAGAAACAATAGTCGGAGATGCAAGGATAGTCTTCATCGTCATCTCCTTCTTCAACTGCCCGTACGTTTTGATTGTTGAACTTGGCATACGGCTTCGAATTGTTGTTCCATGATCCTTTATTCTTTTCGGGGGTTTCTTACTTTGTTTGTCCCCCAAGACGATCCTGGATCTTTTTATCTTCTTCTAAGCGGATGTATCTTAATGCCCTGTTTCTGACTTCATCTAATGTCCCGCATGGAGTCATCACTAAATCATCATAAAAAGGGGAGCTCTTTTGAATTTCCATCTTGAATGCTTCAACAGTAGTAGTCATATCAAGGCTTGGGATTTCTAGAGCTTCCTTTCCGAACCTGGTAACGAAATCCCTAAAGGACTTATCACTAGGTTGGATAACACGGTATAAATCACTGGTTAACCTCTCAAATTTCCGACTACAGGAAAATTGAGTGTTAAACAAATTAACTAAATGAGAGAAAGATGTAACCGAGAAAGGGGGGAGGCTTAGCAGCCATTTTAGTGCAGCTCCCGTTAGTGTGGCTCTAAATCCTTTACAAAGACAAGCCTCCTTGAGTCTTTCAGGAACATGATTAATTTCCATCATTTCCCTATATTGGGCAACAGGTTCCTCAGGATCGGCGCTCCCATCATACGTCTTCATGTTGGGAGTTTGGAACCGCTTTGGAATCTCAGAATCACATATGGGCGGAGGGAATTTGGATAATTTGTGACTTCCCTCCGGTATCTCAGGAATTGGACGTATCACCCCCGGGACACTGGATATCATATCCTTTAGCTTCTGTAACTCCCTGGCCATGGCCTGGTTGATACCTGAATCTTGCATGGGAACATGGTTAGTATCTAAAGATATTGGATCATACCAGTTACCTCTCTGCTGGGTGGAGTTTGGGATTCCAGACGAGTATCTGGGATAAGAGGAGTCAGCAATCGGAGTGGGTCCTCTGGAAGCTATGGTCTGCATGGGGTTATGTCCCCATCATGGACTTCGGAAGATCGTATGTGCTGGATTCCTAAGGATCCTTGATCCTGAACAAAGGACCCTTGAGGTTGAGAATTATAGGACCCTTGAACATATAACCCAGAGGATCCTTGCGGAATGACTGATGACCCCTGCTGAAATTGCGAGTATCCTTGAGCCTGTCGACCCACGGACCCTTGTTGAAGGATATGTGATCCTGACTGAAAGAGTGAGGATCCTTGAGCCTGCTGATCCATGGACCCCCTGTTGAAGGATGGATGATCCTGGATGAAAGAGTGAGGATCCTTGAGCCTGCTGACCCATGGACCCCTGTTGAAGGATGGATGATCCTGGCTGAAAGAGTGAGGATCCTTGAGCCTGCTGACCCATGGACCCTTGTTGAAGGATATGCGATCCTGGCTGAAACATTGAGGATCCTTGAGCATGTTGACCCATGGATCCTGGTTGCAGGATAGAGGATCCTGGCTGAAACAGTGAAGATCCTTGCGAAAACTGAGCCATGGATCCTGGACTGGTGAAATCCAGCATCCTAGGCACCAGGGGAGTGAGATCTTCTGCTGGCCTCTTATTCTTCCTGAGATCTTCTATCTCACGAAGGATCCATCTGGTTAGTCTTGTTCTGTTGCTCCATATATGCTTTAACCTGCGAAAACATAGATGAAACATCACTGTTAGTATCAACCACCGGGGAAGCAGCAGTGGTTTTCGAGCTCTGGAAGATTGGTAGTTGCATTATGCTTCTAGTAGCAGCAGTTCGTTGTGCTGCCGTGATTGGCGGAGGCATTGGTGGCAAGGTCCTTGATGAGAGAGAAACCGATGATGGCATAGTTGACGATGCAGAGGTGGATTGAGAGGCCATTGCGAGTGTTTAGGGTATGGAAAAATGAAGGTTGATGAGAGTAATATGGATTATAGCACCAATAGCCCCACAGTGGGCGCCAAATTGTTTTGGACAAAAATCTGCTAAGGATCTTGTATCCAAATCTGTTAAGTGAGGTATAGTGCCAACGTGGGAATGATGAGTGTATGAGCGTAATATTGGTAAACACAATGATTTGATCACGAGGGAAAAAGCCCTTAACCAAGATAGTCTTACTTCGGTCAAAACTTATCAAGGTAATCGTTGGTAAAATAACTCCGGTCAAGGATTAATAGGATAATCTTTGGTCGAAGCACTTTAGTCAATGATCAACAAGGTAACCTTTGGTCGATGAGTATATGGTTATCGTGGTCTCCGGCACAATAAACCCTCGGACGGTGAAAACTATCACCGTCAAGTTTATTAATGAACAAAATGTGATTACAAGTGTTTATGGAGTACTTGATCGAGATTACAAAGAAAGCTAGTGTATAGAGAGAGTATTTGCTTCTTCTCTAGTGTGTGTGTGTAAGTACATGTGTTTACCTACTCGATCAAATCTCGTTTAAATAAGATAATAACAATAACAATATTTCCTATCTATCCGGAAGTCCTCCACTTAGCCGCTCCACGACCTTTGACCACGTGCCAATAGCTATCCAGTACGCGAGATAAGCGGAAGAATGAGTCTCATAGCCGTTGTTGATATTTGCACGTTCATCTTCACATAAAATCATCCATTAACAGTTACATTGAAGTAGGATCCTGGATCCACGTTCCAGCCATAGGATGTCCCGTGAGGATAAATCGTACAAATACGTCTTAAAGTTGCTATACATGTTTAACACATCACCATACTAAATGCAATCATTAGTAAACAAGTAATACCGAGGATCGTCGATCCTTTATATCCTGATGTATATTTCAAGGATAAAATATCCATAAGAAAGTTAAGGATAAATGATCCTCAGTATAAAAATCGTGGCCTAACAGGGACATTAACCTCCCAATATATATCGAAGGGTTAAATTCTTACCAAAGATTTTGTGTTATTGATAACCTTTCTTGTTGCAATGTTATTTTAGGCAGGCCTTGGTTACACGGGATGAAGGCGGTGGCTTCTACTTACCACCAATGCATTAAGCTCCCAACTCCTTGGGGAGTAGTAAGGATAGACGGTGACCAGGTGGAGGCAAAGAACTATTATTCCTCATCAATGAAGCCGACAGCCAAGCAAACTATAGCATTGCAACCATAGCAACATCCCAGGGGCATGCTGGAAGCTCGTGAAAAGGACTTAAAGGAAGTATCCTTAGATCCCGAGGATCCAAATGTAAAGGTGTTCCCAGGATCAGGTATCACTAGTGAGATCGAGGAGGATATGATATCCTTCTTGAAGCAAAGAAAATCTACGTTTGCCTTTAAACATTCAGACATGACACGTATTTCTAAGGAGGTAATTACTCATAAATCAGGCCTTGATTTATCTGTTAAACCCGTCCATCAGAAGCGGAGAAAATTCGCTCCTGAGAGGAACGCGATCATACAAGAAAAAAGTTGAAAAACTTCTTAAGGCCGGTATGATTAGAGAGGTTAAGTATCCTCGAAGGTTAGCTAATGTGGTTGTTGTTTCTAAAAAGAATAGAAAGTGGAGGGTGTGTGTCGATTATACTAATTTAAACAAGGCATGCCCCAAGGATCCTTTCCCATTACCACATATAGATTCCATGGTGGATGCGATGGCAGGACATGAGATGCTCACCTTTATGGATGCTTCCTCTGGATGTCAACAAATCCAGATGAAACCATCTGATCAAGAGGATATAGCATTCATGACTCCTACCGGCATATATTGTTATATTGCTATGCCGTTCGGACTAAGAAATGCAGGGGCAACATATCAAAGACTGGTCAACATGATGTTCAAGGATCAGCTAGGCAAAACCATGGAAGTCTACATAGACGACATGGTGGTGAAGTCAAAGAAAGCTGAGGATCACCTCAAAGATCTTGAAGAAGCTTTCAACATCCTGGATCAGTACAATATGAAGCTGAATCCTTCAAAGTGTCATTTTGGTGTCAAGGCTGGGAAGTTCCTAGGATACATGGTGACTAAAAGAGGAATAGAGGCAAGCCCTGAGCAGATAGAAGCATCCTCAATTTAAACTCTCCTGTGAATGCTAAGGACACTACAAACAAAATGCCATTTAGTGCTCACATTTTTAATGACATTTAGCTTTTGTGCCACTAATTAAACTTTTAATGGAACTTTGCGTATGCCATTGTTGTTTATATCAAATTTTTAATGGCACTTAGTTTTAATGCCACTAATGTATGATTTTAGTGGCACTTTGTGTATGCCACTAAAAATCTAGTGTCACACGTTTTTTATGGCATTTAGCTTTTATGCCACTGATTTTGGTTTTTAATGGCACTTGTGTATGCCATATTTGCTTAGCACAAAATTTTAGTGACACTTAGTTTTAGTGCCACTAATTTATGATTTTAATAGCATTTTATGTATGCCACTAAAAATCTTATGGCACATGTTTTAATAACATTTAGCTTTGGTGCTACTAATTAAACTTTTAATGGCACTTTGCGTATGCCATTGTTGCTTATATCACATTTTTTGGGCATTTACTATTAATGCCACTAATGTATGATTTTAGTGGCACTTTGTTTATGCCATTAAATCTAGTGTCACGCGTTTTAATGACACTTTGCGTATGCCACTAAAAATTTTATGGTACATGATTTAATATCATTTAGCTTTTGTGCCACTAATTTAGGTTTTTAGTGGCACTTTGCGTATGCCTATCTTTGCTTATATTCTTATAAAACATATTTTAGTGCCATCTTTTTATAATTTTAGTGGCACAATTCCTTTTTTTTAGGCATTTAACTTTTATGTCATTAAATTTTAATGAAGACAATTAAACTTTGATGAAGACGATGTGAGTGTCATATCAAATAGTCATCGAAACCTTAATGTCGACTAAAAGTTGAATACATAAAAATATGGTGAAGGTGAACTACAGAGTACGTTCATATCAAGTATGCAAGCACTCGTTCTTGCCGACGGCAGTGCTCGATCCTACTTTGTCCTTGTCGCAGCTCCGGCGATCATCTACCTCAACTGAAGTAATAAATTCGTCGATTTCACTCTATGATTTTGTTTCAGTTGACCTAATTTCGTTTCATAGTTACAGTCTATCAGTGGAGACAGGCATCGCTTGACCGTCGGTGAAGGACCTCCAACCGATTTCTGTTTTCCTATTTGCTTCTGCTCCTTCATCGCTCCTTTCGTGGTATCACAGTATGTCGTCAATAGCCATTTGTTCAATTATATGCTTGATTAGAAATTAGGTTTTCATTTGTATTACTTTGCTGCTAGGTTTTCATTTGAATTTTTTCCTGCTAGATTATATATTTAGTTTATTCTAGGGATCCACAAATTTGCATTAGGTTAGTGTTTGATTAAATGTGTTTTTGATTATTTATTTGATCAGCTTATGGTTGAATAATTGGAGATTCTAGGAATGATTGGGCTAGGGTTATGAAGATAGTTGGACTTGATATGATTATGTAATGATATTATTGATTTATAAAAGCAACAATGATGCATTTGAGCTTGTGCTTTGAACTACTATATACTATGAATAAATTAGTAACATTCTATTGCTTCTGATATAATTGTCTGGGGTGTAGGTATATGGAACGCTTAAAGATATTATTAATGTTTACACTAATTATTAAGAACTATTAGGTTTTCAGAGTATGAAACAGAACAATTTCCAAAGCGTTAAATGCCTATTAGACCTTAGATTGCAGTTTTACCCCAAATGTATACCCATTACTTTTATATGTTAGATCAGGAAAAAGTGATGACTATGAGACACATCCATGTTCCAATTTAAAAAAAAGTTTAGTGTTCACAATGAGGTTAATCGTCTTTCATAAACTGAATTACGTGTCTCGTTGCCCTTTTTTTGTTGCAGATGATACAATAATTGCACGTTCTTAGTAGCGATGCCTTTCTTTTTCTTTCGCAGGTTCTTTACAGGTTCATCTCTGATCATTGTTACCTTCGTCATTCCTCTTAAACTGTAGGTGCGATTTTCTTTTTGTTTTTCCTTCTTATTTTGTGCCTTTTGGACTGCGTTCATTTCTTTGTCTTCATATTTTCCAAGCGCATGTGTTTGTTCTTATGAAATTAGTCTTTTAGTTTTACTGTGTGTGCATTACTAATTCTCTGTTCAGGAAAAACGTCAACTGAAATAACATCGTGGACAACCAAAGTCAATGAGAATTAGAAGAAGCAGGGCGATGTTAAAAAGATACTTACGGTTACATCAATGTTGGTAGCCCAATAATTTGGTACGATAATGTGCTTACCAACACAAGTAGACGTGCCTACCTCTCTGGCAACCTACTGTGGTCACAAGTAGCCCAATAAGAAACAACTCCATAATGTAAGAAATGGCTTTTTATATGTTGCTTTGTATTTCAAAGTTCAAACTATAAACTATATTTTACAAGTTTCTTTCAAATTTTAAGGAAACTCATAAGGAATGCAGGTGTAAGAATCTCAGGTTCGTGGGTGAGCATTGGGAATGACCAATGTGTGGTCAAGGGCTTTGGAGGCTGCCAAATGTATATGTAAAGTTGTACCATATAACTACGTACACCTGATATAGAACGTGAACTAGATGCCGGAAAAAGGATGATGACTCATTTCTTTTTTAATTACTCATTGATATTATAAATTTGTAAGCATTCTCTTTGAGATACTTAAATTGCTTTTTTATTTTGTTTTTTTTTTTGCATATTATTTTAATGTTATGTGATAAATATTGATATTTATATTACATGTTTTTGATAGATAGTTTGGGTTGAAGAAAAATTTGAAGACAGTGAGGCATTTGAAAGTGCGAAACCCAAATGATAATACCAGTGAATACTAGGTGGTCAATCTGATTCTACATAATGATCTACAAATGAACAGGGTACTGATCTAACCTTATTTGACTGTTTAAATCTCTATACACTTCTTGTTGCTTTAATTCATTATTTCAAACCGCCCATGTGCATTTCTTGATCTGCAATCTAAAATTAAGCGCAATTCACAATATTTACAAATATACCCTTTTGTTTAGCTATTTCTGCTTGTAAGAATTTGCCCATTAATAAATTGAATCTCAGCACGTTTTTAACACCAATCCGACCCGTTCAGCTGCAGCAGTTAATTTGGTTTATTTTGCCAAAACACAATCTGACCAGTAATGACATTTCTAGAAATACCCCTGATGTTGATGACGTGCACCAACAATTTGACCAGAATGCCCTTTTTATGCTAATTTCGTAATGTGATACGGATCTAAAAATACTTTTAAACCCATAAATTTGCTGCATATCATTTTATTTTAACAGTTTAATCCGTTTGATGCGATTTACTTAAAAAGAGTTGAAAACTGACCCGTATATAAGATACCCTCCTAACTGCTAAATTTGGCATGTTAGTTACTAGAAACATAGATAATACCTGACTAAATTGACCCGTAATTAAAACTATTGCACCCAACATGTAGCTTCAACTTTTGTAGACATGATATTTTTTTTTATTATTGCTCACCAACTTTATGCAAGGATCTGCACATATTGTCCATGCTGGCACTCATCTTTGACTACTTTTACCTCATTCCTAATAATGTTCATATTGTGTGCATATGAAAAGTCTTTATTTTTTTATTAGGTACATCACATTAAGATTGAAGATCGTGAATGAAGTTCATGAAGGCGAGAAGTTAAGAGTTATTAGATATTTGTTCGTTTTCCTTTTTATATGTTTGATATTTAGACTTAACTTGAGTATTGTATTGTTATTGTTAGGGTTTTATTTTTATTAGATATTGTAAATAAATATTGATTTTAATTAGTCAAAGCTACACTGAAAGTTTATACGTTTGTAGTTAATGACAAAATAAGTACCACTAAAAGACCAAAAATTTGCAATGGCAGAAGAAAAAAGTGCCACTAAATTCAAAAGTTGTGATCAAATGAAAAAGTGTCACTAAAAGCCCATAAAGTTGTAGTGACAAATGAAGAAAGTGCCACTAATACTCCAGAAGTTTGTAGTGGCAGACGAAAAAAGTGCCATTAATACGTTTTAGTGGTAGAGCTTCTAGTGGCACATTTTTTGTGTATCGCTCATTCTAATTAGGTTCTTTAATGACACTTATTGTAGTGACAGATAAAAAAGTGTCACTAAAAGCCCAAAAAGTTGTAGTGGCAAACGAAATAAAGTGCCACTAAAACTCCAAAAGTTTGTTGTGGCAGACAAAGTGCCACTAAAAGGCTTTAGTGGTAGCGCTTCTAGTGGCACTTTTGTTGTGTGCCGCACATTCCAACAAGGTTCTTTAATGGCACTTTTTTGGCTTTTTGTGGCACTTTTTGTATGTCACAAAATGGCTTTTTTTGTTTGTAGTGGGATGTCAAAAGACTGACGGGAGAATAGCTGCTCTCAACAGATTCATTTCCAGATCCTCGGAGAAGTGCAAAGACTTCTATGACATCTTTAGGAAAAAAAAGAAGTTTGAATGGACAGAGAAGCATGAAGTCGCCCTCAAAGCATTAAAGGATTACTTATCCTCAGCTCCGGCTCTAATAAAGCCTATGGATGGAGAATCCTTATACCTATACCTAGCTGTCTCAGGAAATGCTATAAGTGTTGTCCTAGTGAAGGATCATGAAGGTGAACAACATCCTATTTATTATGTAAGTAAAAGTCTATTAGATGCAGAAGCTAGGTATTCTCATTTAGAAAAATTAATTCTTACACTTATTATGGCTTCCACTAAATTAAGACACTATTTTGAAACTCATACAATTATTTTAAGAACTAACTATCCTGTTAAGAATGTTCTTAGAAAGCCAGAATTGTCAGGTAGAAGGGCCAAGTTGGCTATGAAATTGAGTGCGTATGACATTCCGTATGAGCCTAGAACAGCTATCAAATCGCAGGCATTAGCAGACTTTGTGGCTGATTTCAGCAGTGACATGCAAAAGGAAGCTGATTTAGAGGTTCAACAACTAGAAGAAACCAAGGATCCTTGGATCCTCTTCACTGATGAAGCTTCCAACATAAGAGGAACAAGATTGGGCATGCTACTGAAATCGCCACAGGGGGGCATAATACTCTAGTCCATTGCATGTGCATTCCAAGCCATCAACAATGAGGCAGAATACGAAGCACTTATCGCAGGTTTGCTTTTAGCCAAACAAATGAGGATCAGGTATCTTCAAGTTTATATGGATTTTTACTTATAACTAACCATTTTAACGGTTCTTATACCGTGAAAGGTGAAAATATGATCAAATATCTAGATGTTGTGAAGGAATTAGCAAAATCCTTCGAATTGTTTAGTATAGTACAGGTACCAAGGGAAGAGAATGTCGGGGCAGATGCCTTAGCAAATTTAGCCTCATCCTTGAAGATCCCAGAAGCCACGAAGATACCAATCATCTATATACTCTGGCCAGCAATAGGAGAACAAGAAGTTGGGGAGATAATAACTGACAAACAGATCGTACTTTCGGATTCATTATCCTCAGCTAGCCAAGGATCTTGGATCCCCCAATTAAGAGATACATTCAAATTGGAGAGATTCCAGCCACGGAGAATACCAAATCTTTCATACTCAAGGTATCACAGTATGTTTTATTAGATGATATGCTATACAGGAACTCTCTTGCTAGTCCATACTTGAGGTGCATCGAGGATCCTGAAATCCAAGAGGTGCTCAAAGACTTTCACGAAAGTGATTGTGGTAATCACACTGGAGGTAGAGCCCTGTTTTCTAGGATTTTAAGAACAGTATACTTCTGGCCAACAATGAAGAGAGATGTCATGAAATACTCGAAGAAATGTGATGCTTGTCAAAGGCATGCAAATATCCTACATCAACCAGCAGAACCTATGTATCCTATATCCTCATCATGGCCTTTCATGAAGTAGGGCATGGATATTGTGTGTAAACTACCTAAGGCACCAGGAGGAAAAGTATTCATGCTTGCAATGACTGATTACTATTCAAAGTGGATAGAAGCAGAAGCTTTTGTTCAAGTACGCGAAAAAAGAGGTGTTATCTTTTATTAAAAGAAATATTATTACTAGATTTGTTATCTCTTCAGAAATTATTTGTGACAATGGTTCCCAGTTTATCGGGAAAAGAACCACTAACTTTTGTGACAGCTGGGGCATCAAGATGATTACCTCTACTCCAGTACATCCTCAAGCTAATGGTCAAGCGGAGTCTAGCAACATAATAATCATCAACAATTTGAAGAAGAAGCTAGGATCCAAGAAAGGCAAGTGGGCCGAAGAGCTTCCTTATGTTCTTTGGGCTAACAGGACGACACCCAAGAATGCAACAAGACAAACACCATTCTCATTGGTGTTTGGATCAGAAGCAGTAATCCCTACAGAAATGGTGGTTCCTACAGCCAGAACAAGCATCCGTGATCCTGAGGCTAATGAAGAAATCCTTCTTGAAGACTTAGATACTGCTGAAGAACTCAGAGACCTAGCCAAGATCAGAATGGCAGCATATCAACAAAGGGTAGCTAGGGTGTACAACAAGAATATCAGGATCAGAAGATTTCAAGAAGGAGATTTAGTTTTGAGGAAAGCATTCCAAAACACAACCAATCCGGCTGATGGGAAATTAACACCCAAATGGGAAGGTCCTTATCTGATCGAGTCAGAGGCAGGAAATGGGGCATATCATTTGCTCACTATGGAAGGCAACATGTTACCAAGAGCAGGGAATGCTATCCACCTAAAGAAGTACTTTTTCTGATCAGGATCTATTATCTTTAGAGGATCAAGGATCCCAAAATTGGTAATATCTATCTGATCACTTATCCTCTTCAATTTCTTATTATTAATTCAAGGATAATATATTCTTAACGATATGTTTCTTCCAAGTTTTAAATAACAATACAGGTATCTAAATAATATGTTTGATGATCAAGAGGTTGGCCACATCTCCTTCACCTTTAAGGTACTTTACTATTTCCCTTGGCCTAGCCCACGATTGTGTATGACCCCCGATGGTCATATCCTCCAAGGTTTAAAGGTTTTCACCTCTCTTATAAATTAGAGTCTAGCCTGGAGCGCACGCTATCCAACGTATAGTCAGGGGCAGCGGGACCAGTACACGTTTAGTGGCTGACAATTTTGTTGTTTTCGGCTATATGGAGGATTCTACGATTTATGGTAGACGTACCATACCACCAGTTTATAACATTTTCATGTTATCTCACGTTTGGGCTAAATCCCAGTTTGGGCGAGTCCCCAGTTAACATCCGTATCTTTGGACCAGTCCCCAGTTTGGGCGTGTCCCAGTATTTGGGCTTGTCCCCAGTTTAACACCAATTTTTGGGCTTGTCCCTAGTTTAACCCCAGTTCACGGGCCTGTCCCCAGTTGCACGGGCTTGTCCCCAGTTAATTTATGGGCATGTCCCCAGTTTAATGGGTCTAACCCCAATTAATCTTATGAGTTGCAACAGATGTCCTAAGTTAAATTACGAGAATCAAGACTTATGGATTCAAAATCCTTAACTTAATTCTACAAGGATCACGGAAGGATCATTATTTATGGTAACCTAGGTCTAATTAGACCTTATGGTATGATTTCTACTTGTCAATTTACATTTATTTGGCTAAGATCTTTGTAAACCCTTTTACTTAAGGATTTAAGATCTTTAAAATATTTTTGCAAGAATATTCTATCCTAAAACTTTTTACTCAAGATTATTTCTTAAAACTTTCAATAAAGCTAAAGCTATATCAAACAAACTTTCAAAATAACAAGTAACAAGCAAATAGTCAAAAAGATGTTGTTTATTAAACTTACTTACAACTACCAAAAGTTTTAACCCGGACTTCACCATTCAAAATATGGACCATCTATCCTGGTTAAACATGTGTTACTAGCTGTTCATGATGTGTAGGGAGAATAAGAGGAGTTCGATATATAGCCGGAAGGGAAGTTCTCAAGGGAACTCTATAGATATACGATAATTATATCTAGCTTGTCAAATCTCATCTGTTTTTGCAGGAAGTCTGAATTCAAAGGCAAAATGACAGCTCTGATCTTATCACAACCGCCATTTTGAGGGCAATTGTTAGGGCACGAAAATTTGACACTGTGGATACGTTAGCCTGGCATATGTTCTTGGATTAGTTATCCTTAGTCAGATCCTGTCAGAATCAAGGATCTTCAGTATTTATTATTTACTAGCGATTGTTTCTCATGTGTAGTCTTATATTTGATAGATATAACGGCTCCAGGACCTGGTGTACCATATATTTCGCTACAAAGCACCTGCAGCACGTGGTCAAAACTGAAGACTAAGCTAGTGGGAGAAGTGGCGGATTTATAGGACTTCTTGTTGGGTCACAAATAACTGAGTACTGAGGATATGTTATTCTTGAAGACGTGTCTGAATCAATTATCCTTCCGAAGAGTTCCAGAGCTATGTCAGGATCATGGATCCTCGGTACTTGGTGTTGTTAACGGTTGTTTCTTATATGAAGGTTGATATTTATCAAGTGCAACAGCTACAAGACTTATTCCACCGGATATCTCGCTATTGGACTTGTCAAACACGTTGTCAAAGTCGTGGATGAAGATAGTGGGAAGATGGCGGATTTATAGGAGATTAGTTAGTAGTTATTTTTCTATATATATCGAGTTTATGATCAATGCTAGGTCAGACTGTCACATTCGCACATACTCTAGCTGCTAAGTTTTCTGTAATCACACACACATATCATTCATTGTATTCATTGATCATAAACTCCACCCATTGTAACCCTTTTTTGTGACTAATAAATTGGTGATCGACGAGTTGTCATCACCCGGGGTTTTTTTCTTTTGATCTGAATAAGATCAAAGGGTTTTTCCTCGCAACAAATCTCGGTGTTCATCACTATTTCGTTCATATATTCGTTGTTATCGCTTTAGTACTAAACCTCACATAACAGATTTGGATACATTATCCTTAGTAGTTTTTTATCCAAAACAGGTACGTGCAATATCCGAAGATCGTTCACGCCCCGACAAGCATTCATTCATAACGATCATACACCATCCGTATATAATATTCATATCTTTATTTATAACCTGACAGTACGCGCAATATCCGAAGATCATTCGCGTACCGACAAGAAATCATTCATATCTATCACATATATCATATATGGCATACACTTACCACTTAAGGTAAGTGTATTAACTAATCAAATCGAGTATGCACACAGCCCCGAAAACATAACAAGGAATGGGTCTAGAAACTCACCTGAACTCTACTTCTTTCTCCGATAATCTTTCCTTAAGTGAGCTCGGCTATCTGTATATAAGTTACACGTATCAATGCTCGTCTGATCTAATCCAGTGGTTTAGTATTAGCTTACTTAGCATTTTTATGGTTTTCCTTTATTTTAACTCTCATGTATTTGATCTCCTGAGTCCTTACATTGCACGCCATCACGAGTGTACATATATACGTCTACATTTACAAGTTGCCATGTATCCGGGTCTCAATGTAAGCGAACTTGAGTGTAAGCGAACTTACTGACGAGCGAACTTATATATATAAACGAACTTATTTATAAGCGAACTTAGATATATAAGCGAACTTATTGATAAGCGAATTTAAATATATAAGCGAACTTACTGATGAGCGAACTTATATATATAAACGAACTTATTGATAAGCGAACTTAAATGTGTAAGCGAACTTAACAACAAGCGAATTTATAGCAGCGAACTTGTATGGCGAACATGCTTGCAAGCGAACTTGCTTGCAGGCGAAGTTGCCACAGCGAACTGCTGCTGTCCGGTTAGTTTATCGACCAAACCATGAGTTTTGCAACCCTTAACCCGCTCGTTTATGGTTTGGTTTTAGTCCCAGTCATTCCCTAGTCCGATTGCGGTCCAAACTTGACTCATTTGTAATATAAAGCATGAACCTTTAAGCCTAAACGTTTAATACTAGATCTAGGGTTCATTTTAGATGAGCCGCACATGGTTGCAGGTCCATTAAGTTCGTTTTAGCATCAAGTTTACAACTTTACGTTTCGTTTGTACCCGATCTATTCTCGTTTCAAGTTTTAAGGCTAAATGTTTATAAAAACGTAAACTTTAAGATCAAAACATACCTTTTTCGTGTATGTTTGGCTTAGTTATGAACCTTAGATCTTGTATTTATCTTGTGTATTGAAGAATCTATCAAGAATCACGTTCACTCGATCTCGTTCTTCCTTCTCCTCTCTCGGCCGCAAATGATAAGGAGGTGTGTGTGTGTTCTAGAGTGTGTGTAGAGATTATGGAAGATGGAAATGAGAGTTAGGGTTTTAGGATGGTTTAAGGGGGTATTTATATCCCTTAAAGCCCATGGACCTAATGCCCATTACCCTTTAATCCACCTTAACTAATCCAAGCCCATGATCTTTCCTTTATTAATATTAATTAGTTATAATCGCACGACAACTTGACGCAACTTTCTTTATTATAATAATATAATTTTTCTATTACTCCGAGAAATTTTTAGGCCATAAATAAATAATATATTTAAATATTATTCTTTGAAAATCCGGGATGTTACAAACATGGAACTGATTGAACAAGTATTCATAATCAAACAACCAATGTAAATCGGTAAGAGCGTTTGATCTACTAAGCTCTTGCCGGTCAACATTGAAGGATTCCATAATCACCCCTTTTTTCTTGTTCCAAACCTGATAAGCGGTTTTGTTGGCAGCGTATCCAGCAAAGTAACACCCATCTGCCTTTTCAACAAACTTAGTCCCTGAATTGGCATCAACATGAAGTAGAGTGCATGAACATCTAAAGGTCTTGAAGTAGTTGACTTTTGGCTTGGTTTTGTAGTATACTTCATATAGAGTCTTTTTCAGACGTTTGTTAAGCAGCACACGGTTTTGCAAAAAGCATGCGGTGCTAATTGCTTCACTCGAGAAAAAGATCGGCAACTTTGAGTCTGATAAAATTGTTCTTGTTGCTTCAATCAGTGTTCTATTACGTCTTTCGGCAACCCATATTGTTGTGGAGCTTACGGGGCACTGAAATGACGCCCAATCCCCTTGGAGTGACATAAATCATCCATCGTTCGGTTTCAAAATCTCATTCCATTATCATTTCTAATACTCTTGATTCTTTTGTCAGTTTGGTTCTCGACGAGAGTCATGAATCTAATCAAGTACTGGGAAGTTTTATGTTTTGATTCTAGTAGAAAAGTCCAAATGAAACGAGAAAAATCATCTGTAACAACAAGACAGCATACTTTTTGCCTTATCGCCCAGTGATTAATTGTTCCAAATAAATAACATTTGAAGAATGGAATCTATAGAACAAACAATTTTGGGTTCGTGAGGGAGTTTGTGTTGTTTGCATTTTGAACACGAGATATATTTTTCAATAGTTGAAAAGTTTTAACAGGTAAATCCCTCACACGCTCACATTTTACAAGTCTGTTCAAATTCTTAAAGTTGACATGGGCATCGATGCCAAAGTGATGAGTCGTTCTCCGAGGCTTTAGACATTAAACATTGAGAAGTTTGTCGTTAACACAAACTTTTCATGTCTAATATGTTAGCATCGTTATGACTCGGAATACGCATCAGAATCCATTCTTCATGGACTTGAAAACCATGTTTTAAAATTAAACATTCATTTTCCATGAACAAGGTAGAATATTTCTTATCACAAATTTGATAGACATTGAGCTGATTGTGGTTCAGTTGTTCAACAAGATTGACATCCTCAGCGCAGAGAGTTCCATTTGAGACCTTTCCTCGCTTTGTTATTTCCCTCCTATGTCACCTACGAAAGATACGAAACCTTATTCGAATGGTTGAACGTCAAAAGGTAAGGATTAGTATCCCTTCATGTGTCGATACAATCACTATCTAAGTACTAAATACAATTGACAAGCCTCCTTGACTGACCCTACATGCCATAAGCAATCAATTAGACATGGGTTCCCGAGATAAATTTGTCTCATGAAGGTTAACAACAAATTGACTTATTTTATTTCATGAAAACATTTCATTTCTTGGCTAGTTGTCACTTGAAGAACAGTCATTAGGAACCAATGCAAAAACATGTTTCTTGTTTTTAACAGTTTTGGACTTTTCTTTATTTTCAAACTAAAATCCTCAGACTTTGCAATCTTTGGATTTATTTTCAATTTATCCTTTTTGGTTGTCCAAAAAGGTCTTCTCTTATTCGTGACTTTATTAACCATGGATCTAACATCCATTTCACTAGTTTCATTGTCAGCTTGATTAGTCCTTAACCCAAAGCTGCTAGCAAATTTTGATAAGGAATGATTAAGCTGCTTGTGAATGTCTATTTGTTACCTAAACCAGTGCTTCCAATGTCTTGAAATATGAGATGGATTGCCACACACAAAGAAACATTTCCTACTTTGAACACCATAATATTCATCAAATCATATGATTGATGATGGAACAGAAAAGGTGATATTTGGAAGGATGGATTATGATTGTGTTTCCCATTTAATTTCTAACCATTACTATCAAAAGCATGTGTAAAAAGACTTAACACATCAGTTTGTTTTCTATGACCACAATAGTTATCATTAGTAGAGTTGTAAGATTTAGGATCTTTTGTGTGATTAGCAGTTTAAGAAAATGATATTTTGCTATATGGAGGAACATACTTACAAGAAGTACTAGCCAGATTCTCATTCTAAAATACTTTGTGTAACATCTAGAAATTTCTAAAATAATATTTAATATATTATTGGCGTCGGGTGAAATTATTGAGTTAGTGGATTAATTATAATAAATATAAAAGGATAAGTAGGCTAATTAAAGGGAATTAATTATGGACCAAAAAGGAAAGATGAGCTTTGAGTCCATGGGCTTAAGGGAGTATAAATACCCCTTAAACCCTAATCCTTTCCATTTCCATCCATATTTTCCATCTTATTCTCTCCACACCATAAAACACACACTCTCTCTCACTTACGGTCGCGATTAAGAAGGTGATCCAAGACCAAGATCGAGCGTTCATTATTGATAGATCTTGACTACAAGAGCAAGATACAACCCGGAAGTTCATAACCAAGCTAACCCATAGCCTAGAAACGCCTAAAGGTGTGTTCTTTACGTTTAAAGGTTACGTTTTTGTGAACGGTTTGCCATGAAACTTAACCCTAGAGTAGATCGGGTCTAGGTGTTTCATAAAAATGCAAACTTGATGATTTAACATGAACTCAAGGAGCTTATGGCAACATACGGTTCATAAATAAACCCTAGATCTAGCCTATAACGTTTTAAATCTATAAAGGTTTAAGCTTTATGCCTAAAACGAGTCGGATCTAGGTGATGTGTTAATATTAGGCGTAAAACGGTTAGGGAAAATGGCAAAAAAGTGGTTAGAAGTCATGATATGGACTGCTAGCCGTTAAATGGACTAAGCAAGAAATGAAAAGGATAGAAAAATGAGAACTTGAGGCATCAGATATGGGTTTTCGGTCAAACTGAGTTTTCGGTCGAGATCTCGGTCAACCAAGGTTCTCGGTCATGAGTTGGGTTCTCTGCCTTGGGTTCTTGGCCACACAGGTCTCTGTTGGGCCTTGGGCCTGAGTCTAGTTGGGTCTGATAGTGAACAGTTGGGCCTGATTTATCTAAGTCCACAAAAGTTAAGCCCATATCTAATATAAAGCAAACTGGCCCATTATCTTAGGCTTAGCAAATAAGCCCAACTTAGAAAATAACTTAAAATGTTAATGGAAAATGTGTTAAGACAGCTTAAACCCAGCCAGGGGCTCTGCCCCTTGGACCCCGCTAGGGGCTGCAGCCCCTAGAACCCTGCTGCCAGGGGCGCTGCCCCCGAACCCCCGTTCGTTGAAGGAAATAATTAAACGAGAAACACGATATGGGTAGTGACAGCTCAAGAAAGGGATAACCATAAACGGTGAACGTAACAACATTCAGGTGAGTTTCTAGCCCCATTCTTTGCTATGTTTTTCGGAGCTGTGTGCATACTCGATGTGATTAGTTAATACACTTACCTTAAGTGGTAAGTGTATGCCATATATGATACATGTGATAGATATGAATGATTGATTGTCGGTATGCGATCGTTCTTCGAATATTGCGCGTACTGTCAGGTTGTAAATAAATATATATGAATGTTATATATGGATGATGTATGATCATTATGAATGAATGCTTGTCGGGGCGTGAACGATCTTCGGATATTGCACGTACTGACAAGGAGTATGATTGTTAAATGAATGATGTGAAGAACGCCTAGAGTGTTCTTATGCTATGATGTATTTATTGTATATGCGAAGTAAGTGTATGCAGGTACAGGAATGGCATGTGAGTTCCACGTTTGGCGTAGTAAGTTAGGATGGCAAATCCCTCTAACTTTCGTTGGGCATAGACTTGACATGTGATGGCGTAGTTAAGGACTGTGGGTCTTATACGTGTTATAGTTGATAGATGAGAACGTAGTTAAGGACTGTGGACCTTATACGTACTTCAGATAGGAGCAAGCATAGGAAAGGACTGCAGACCTTATACGTGCTGCAATTGCATTGTGGTAGCATAGGGGAGGACTATGGACCTTGTACGTGCTATGAATTAGGTTGCAACATGGGGAAGGACTGTGGACCCTGTACGTGTTGTTAATGTAGGATGGTATATGGAAGGACTGCGGACCTTGCACGTACCATAAATGATGAACATAGGTAAGGACTGCGGACCTTTTTACGTGTTCACGACCTTGAGAACAGGTATAGACGGCGGACTATAAACGTACTCTCGGTAGACTGAGGTTAGTGATTATAGATATGTATGTATGTATGTATGGAAGTAGGGTATATGGTTAAGTATGAATTTGTATCTTCGAATATGTATGTTGTATGATATGTGTATGTATATATGTCGCCTGATTAACTAGAACTCACTCAGCGTAGCTGACTTTTAGTATGCACGCAGGTGATCTAACTAAAGAGCTAGCATGAAGATGGCACATGACATGGATTGAATGGCTGACATCTGATGATGGGAGAAGTGATGTTTTAAATATAAAATTATATGTTACGGTTTAAAAGAAAATATGAAATGTTTTGTAATGAATGATTTAAGTTAACGTTTCCGCGAAAGTTTTAATTAACTATGATTGTAAGAACTGCGTTTATGAGTAAATCCAACATGAAATGTACACAGGGCACTGGGAACGGGGCCTTTAAACTTTGGTTTTAGATGAATTTTTCTTAATCTCACAACTTGATGATGAGCAACTTGGTATGTTCATATCAGCATGCTAATTTAAATTTACACAACTTTTTACACGAGAATCGTTGGTCAAATTAGCACAATCAATATCAAAAACAACATCAATATTTTCATCCAAAATATTATGAACAATGTCAGCATCAACATTGTCACAATAAACATTAATATTCAAAGATGAAGTTAATGCATTTAGTATAGAAATGGAGTTTTTATCATTACTGAAAGAGTTAACATTTGACAGTTTTGAATTCACATAACACTCAGAAAATGAATTTAAAACACCATTATTTTCCAAACTCATGTCATCTTCCAATGATTCCTTATATGCTAAATCACCTACTGAACAAGATGAACAACCATTAGTACTCACTGGTTCACTAATTGGACCAATAGACATAGATACCTAAGGGACGAATATCTTAGGCTTTAGCACATGACCAACTCCAGAGACCATTTCATCTTTTGGATGATGGTGGCAGAAATGTATAGTTATGGTTAAATGGTGGAGGAATAGCAGTTGATTTATATCCAATGCACCACTTCCTTTTGTTTGACCCTCAATTGTGAATCAATTATACCATTCAACTTATCATAAGCCAATTCAAACTTATCTCTGCAATTATTTTCTTTTGGAAAAAGCTAATTCGCGTTTTTCAATTTTACTATTTAGTTTATTTACTTGATGTTTGTAAACATCACAGTGTGAGGTTGCCTCAAATAACTGTAGATTTAACTTAGCCATATCATCATGATGAGTTTTAATCCTTTCATAAAATATCTTTTCAACTTTCTTATACTCCTAATTTTAATATCTAAGACCAAAAAGTTTATTTAACAATCTAGCATTATGGATTCTATAGGATTCTACTTTGTCAACACATATTTTAGAGCATAAGTATATGTGTACTTCGGGAAAGACTAGATTTTCTTGGTTGATGCCATCTGTAGCACTTGTCTGAGCACCATTTATGTTTACAAACACCATCCTAGCAAAGTTGATCGGTACCATTAGCTCACTCATTTGTGCCATCAAGTCGAGTTCAAAGGATTCACCAGATTGTTTCAACAATGTGTTTCCACTTACTTTGGAGTTCCCTTGATCAATCCTTGGAACCCCTTGATTTCCTGGTGAGATGTTATGTATAAATCTTCTACCACTAGTTTCAGACCTTTACTATCCTCGCCTTCAGTCACCTCCACAATCTTCATCTCGTCGGCAGGCTTCTTTCGGTTCGTGCACTCGTTTGCAAAGTATCCCACTTCATTATAGATGTAAAAACGAAGCTTGTCGTTATCAAAACCAATGTTGTTGTTTCGACTAATTAAACGAAAGCTAGTTGTTCTTTCCATACATCTTAGAGAAGTTTGTGGGCCCGAGTAAAATTTGATACTTTATATCCATTTCATCAAGATCTTGTTCATTTATCTCTAGAGGATCTCCTTGAGTAAATGATGGTGGCGGGAGGTTCGTTTAAACAGCTCCTCATGACAAGCCATGAAGGCATGAAACGGTGAAATGTGGCAGTCTTAAACTAGAAGGGCGGGTTGGCTTGAACTACTTGAACTGTTTGAATGTTGATTCAGACCATGTGCTTTTAGGGCTTTATTGACTATTTGGTTTACCAAATCTTGAATGTAATTAGGAGTTGCTGAATCAGATGAATCATTAGATGAAATGAAGCCATTTTTTGGAACGGTACGAACTACTAATTGAACCCCCCCCCCCCCCCCCCCGTGTTTAATCCATCACAACATGAACAGTTGGGTGTGATTTAGTTAGAAAAGCAGCTCCAACTCTTGAACCTATTGACACACATGCTTGATTAAGAGAATTGATATGGTTATTCATTCAAGTATACGACAGTGAGTTCAACAACTTCTTGTTAACTGCTGACATACCCCTAAAATTAGCGACACTTCTCATCCTTGTATTCAAAGTTTCAAATCAGTCAACGATTGACTCAATAGTCTTGCCTTGAACATGATTGAACATATTGAATTTCCCATTTAGCATCTATTTTCTGTTTTCCCGCATGTGTAAGTTTCCTTCAAAATTTTCAACCAAGGCATTTCAAAGTTCCTTTGCAGTTCTAAATTCTCTAAATGCTTTGAGTAATCTTAGTGGCTAGACATATAATGAGTAAATGGTGGGCCTTTTAATCTTCAATCATCTTTTGGAGATCATCTTATGTAAGAGATATGATGGGAACATCCATTTCAACACCATCTACCACATCTTTTTTCTGTGAGGTCCATTCTCAATGGATCTTATAATCCCATAGTAATTTGTTTGAGAAAAGTTCTTTAACCTCCACTTTCAATCTTCAAAATTCTTAAAATTTAAAAGTCAGGGTGGTTTGTGAGTGGTTCCAGATTCATTTTATAGCATCAAGTTACTCTTCAGGATCATTTTAGACTCAGAAATCATGTTTAAAAAATTTGGAAATCAGTTAAGGAAAACACTCGTGAAATCAGCAGAAAATTCTAAGCACAGGGAATCACATGAACATTATTGCGATTTCGAGGTGAACACAGTGTTGCAACTCCGGATGAGTTGTGATTCCGAATGAGTTACCCCTTGCGATTTCGATTGACTTGCGATTGCGATCTGTTTGCATTTGCGATCGAGCATCTGATGATACAAAATTGCAAAACACGTTGTTTAAATACGTAACTTCACACAAACACACCTTTTGGCAAGAATGAAGCTTCAAACAACCAAGACAACCCTTAGTAACTTTAAACACACTCGAGAAACACTTAAACAAGATCAAAATCTGTAGTAATGACCCAAGATCCACAATAAGTCAAGTCAAAGCTCTGATACCAATTGT